>NW_008612788.1:55125-57810 GCF_000691845.1 Merops nubicus
CAGTATTTGAGACAGGACTAGCAAACCATCTTCAGTTCCATTGGTCTGCAGACTCTAAACCCAAGAGTTAATTTGGTGACAGTGAGAGCACAATTCATTTTCTCATGTCCTGAAGAGCTCTGCCAGCCTGCACCGTGTCGCTGGGCGATGGGGATCAGAGGTTGTCCATCACCCCCCTGCCTTTCCTCAGCAGGCTCCCCAGGCAGCAGCAGGGCTGGGCTGAATTAATGACAACAGGAGAAGGTCCTTGTGTGGTCCCGTTACATCAAGATGCTCATTAGAGCCTCTAATGGAATAATTAAAAGATTTGTCAAAAATTGTCAAAAAGCTTCTCTTATCAATACTGGCAAAACAAATCAGTTTCTCACAAAGGCATGTTTAATTTAGCTCCCAAACCACCCTGGAAATGTGATAGTTCATTTGAGTTGACATGACTTGAAAGCTTTTGATAAGTCTTTCCATGATTTTTAATTAAAAATGCTTAGAAAACTTCAAAACGTGAAATAGATCCATTTCAAATACTTTCAAATCGAGACCAGAAATGTTTTGAAATTTCTGATAAAAGCAGGTTTTCAGCTTGTGGTAAGTTAAAATGCTGGTGTGGAGCCTGGGCTTGCCTGGCTCTGTGGCTGGGCGTTGTGTTGACATTTTGCCCTTGGGTCAGTGCTTCCATTGTTGCTGCAGCTAAGACAACTGGAAACTGGAAACCCATTTGTCATGTTCAGTTGCCTACCAGAATAGAAACACAGGGAAGCTGCTATGAGCAGTCCTTCCACCTCCCTGGAGAATGAGCCCAGCAATCCCTCCGTGGGAGTGCATGCCAAAGAACAGCACTATCCGGTCCTGAGGGTGAGACTGGAAGGGAAGCTCCATTTGCTTCTCACTCTCTTAGCCAAGTCAAGGGGTATAAGGTGTCCATTCCTACCTGCAAAACCCTCAGCATGTCCACATACACTGGATGGCTTGAAATACCTAAATGTCCAGGTGGAACTGTAGGTGTAAAGGTGAAGCTGCTGCATGGTGTTCTTTTACCTACAGAAGTAAATCTTACGTGGCTAAGAGGTCTGATTTCACGTGGATTTTTTTACCCAACTTCAAACAAAATCAAACAGAGACTAAGGGTACTTGTAGTTACTAAGTTACTGAAATTGTCTGAAAATTGTCCAATAAGCAGACAGACAGATTGGCACTGGCATGCTGCCCTCACTGCCCCTTCAGGGAACGCTGCAGCAGCATCCCAACGTGACCTGTTCTGCTTCTCCTGACTGCAACTGTTGTGTACATCAGATCCAACCTATCTACAGATAGGATCATAGAGTTGTTTGGGTTGGAAGAGACCTTTAAGATGATCGAGTCCAATTGTTCCCCCAGCACTGCCAGGTCCCCTCTGCCCCGTGTCCCTCACACCACATCTCCACAGCTTGGAAACCCCTCCAGGGGTGGGGCCTCCACCACTGCCCTGGGCAGCCTGGCCCAGCCCTGGGCAACCCTTTTGGGGAAGACATTTTTCCTAATATCCAACCTAAACTCCCCTTGGTGCAACTTGGGGCTGTTTCCTCTTGTCTTGTCCCTTGTTCTTTGGGAGCAGAGCCCGACCCCCCCTGGCTCCAGGCTCCTGTCAGGAGCTGTGGGAAGAACTCAAAAGAGTCACATAATGGAGCTGGGATTTCTGTCTTTAGTTCTTAAAGGGCACCTAGGACACAACTGCATAAGCAATCAAGCTTTGCTGCTCCCTCTGCTTCTGCAATAGCTCATTATTAGCAATCAATCATCATCTTTCAATAGCTTTAAATTGAAAATCAATGTCTTTATGTTCCCTTGCTGTTAGATAGTAGGACTAGCTGAAAGCCTTCAGGTAGATGTCCTGTCCCCATCAAAGATGTGCTTTCATTTCATCTGCTCTGTTTCATGTTCGTGGTAGAGCACTCACTCCAGCTACCACCTTTCAGCAACCTCCAGCAGGAGGGTGGCAATTCATTAAATTACACACTTCTGTTGCTTAATACAGTCAGACTTACTGAGAAAGAAGCAATGTTTTAGGGAGAACCTGCCAAGAGAGCGCCTCTGACTGAACTGAAGTTATGTACCACTTGTGTAAATACAGCTTTAATCTCCTGTTGTTTCAGTTTATTTTACACCACTTGGAACTGGCACATACCTGACTGAAACAAAGTGCCCCTGTCGTGGTTTGCACTCAGCTCAGTTGGGTTTAACCCCACTCCACCTAAGCAGTGAAGCTTCCAAATGGGCACAGGTACTGAGGGTTTGCTGGTAGGTAAACTAGGAGAAAGCACTTGGCCTAAATTTGTCCCCTTGAAAATGAGAAGAAATGCAGAAGAGGTGTCTGCTAACCTTTAAACAAGAGGTGGGGCACAGAAGAGACACAGGGCTAAAGAAACAAATTGTTGTAGCCTGGTTTGTTTGTGATCCCAGGAGAGAGGTGTTCTTTCAGTAACAATACCTCTGATTTCCTTTATTGTCCTTTTTTCCAGACCTCTTTTTCTTTCTTAGATTCCATGACTATTCCTCTATTTACAGCCTTTTATATTTCACAATAAGAATCAGAAGATTTTACAGGTAATCTTTGGCTGTTGGAGATTATTTTTAAATGCTCTGAAAAATACACTAAAGGGTGGGAAAGAACCTAACGACTTCAAGACAGGAGCCCATTTCTTTATATTTCAG
>NW_008612788.1:57837-83098 GCF_000691845.1 Merops nubicus
AGAAAAATAATTAACATAAGAGACACTTTGATTACATCTTAATCTGAAGGCAGAGAAACAATCTCTCAATTACAGTGAAATAATCTCTCAATTACACTATCTGACAGAGAACTTCCAAGTTGTGTCACGAGGCAATGGTGGTTGAATTTAGCAATTCTGGTAATACTATTGCATGATTTTTTAAATAAACTTATTTTGTGTATATTCAGGACATGGCCAGCCATATATGAAGCTGTTTAGAGGTTTCTGTGGTGTCATGTCAAGCAGACAACTTTTCCCTTGGAATTTACATTGCACGTTTGACTGGTTTCTCTCATCACCTCACAACAGGAATGAAGTGCCCGTTCTCACAATGGCCTTGTTGGGTTGTGTTAGGGATGAAGACCTGGAGGAATTGTGCTGATTCTCATTGTTGGGTTGTGTTAGGGATGAAGACCTGGAGGAATTGTGTTGATTCTCATTGTTGGGTTGTGTTAGGGATGAAGACCCAGTGAAAGGAAACTCTTCAGGTCACCCACAGGCTGTGGCAGAACAGGGCAAAAGGCTGAAACCAGGGAATGAAGCATGAAGAATTGAAGACAAATCTTTCTAAACTCTTCCTCTTTTCTTCTCTGCAGCCAGCCTCTGATGTCAGGAATGAATCAACCAAACCACCCTGTGTCTTCCCCTGAACCTGCTCCTTGATTCTGCGTACACTGGATCTGTTGTCACTTCTCTGAAGTAAGTAAAATCAAAGTATTTAATGTCACTGAGAAATGGCTGTTAGAAACAGTAGCTTTCAATCTTTTTAGACCAGGACTATCTTTCCTTGCAGTCCAGTCTTGCAGATGTGTGGCAGCTTAATAAACTGTGCCACCCACTCCCCATTCTTAAAGAGTGTTTGCACCTCAGCCTCCAGTAAAACAGACTCCCCAGTGCAAACCTCTTCAAATCCTGCACTTCAGCTTCCAGCAAAATATTCTCTCATTCCCCTACTCTTAGCCAGCTTTCTTTACTCTGCTGAGCCCACTGAAGACTCCTGGATGTCCTGATGCAGCCCATCAGTCTTCCTGCCTGGTCCTCCAGCTCCACAGAGCAGCTCTGAGGAAGCCCCATCCCTGTCCCACAGCTATTAGCAGCCAAGCCCTTGGGCTGCCTCTGCCCAGTCAGTCAATGCTCCCATTTCTGTAAGATTTAGTAATTAGATCTAATTATTTCATTGGCTTTTTTTTCCTCTAATTTCCTTCAAATTGCAGTGTGAGAATTGCTCTGGGGATTTGCTTTTTTCCAACTACTATTCAACAGCATTGCTAGAAATCACTATCTTTAATGCCATGACTTGATTTCTGTTAAAAAGATAAGAGCAGTGCAGAAATACCACCTGTGTCCTCACCAGCAGAGACCTGAAAATACAGTGTTTATTCCTAAAGCTTTATCTGCTCATCCCATATCAATAGCTAAGAGTTAAACCCTGGCAGATTAACCTGCAGTAAAAGTTCCCTATTACTGATAATGTTTAATGTCTTATCACTTGCCTTGTCCCTGGCTATTGGCTGTTCTTATTTTAAGTGGTTTCTTCAACGTCTTCCCTGCAGCTTTCATCAAACAGTTTATATTTCATTCCCCTAGCCTTGTTTTTGAGCCTTGTTTTCCAAGATTGTCTAACCATATGCAATTACAGCATCTATCCATCCTGATTTTCTTCCTCCCCTTCTCCCTCTAGTAACAGTAGCACTTGTTGTCCAAAGTCCATCATTTTTGACAGCCTGCATGCACACAGCTCAGAGCTCACCACAGTATCTTCAGCTCCTTGCCAGGCTGGAGAGTTAGGACTCACTGAAGTGCTGTGTGTGGAGCTGGGTAGGACAAATGGAAAGTGTTGCTGGGGGTTATGGAGACAATGGTTTTGCAGAGGGAGTGGAACTTCATACAAAAGGAAATTTTCTTTTTATCAGATTAGTTAGATATATCTTCTGTAGGAAGGATACTCATACAGCTATGTGTTTGCTTATATATACACACATCTCACAGCTGGAAAAAAAAATGTGTATATATAAACATACATGTCACAAAGGAAATGTATTTTCCATACAATGATGGTCATTTCCTAGCACAGGCAGGTGTTAGGGTCAATCTTTTTACAGACAACAAGGTATAGTAGATTTTTGCCATCAGAATGAGACAGATTTTTAGTATCATTCGTACCAGTAGCGTTTGCTGGAGCAAAAGGCCACCTCTTTGGACCCTTGGGTGATAGGGACTAGGAGGAGTTATAAGAAATTTGTTTGCTGTTATTTCTAGAATGTGAAGCAACAAAGCAAAAGCCTTGGGAAGTTCTCATTTTAAATGCATGAGCTGAGGTTCTGGTGGGAGTGTAGCTGTGGCAATCCAAGGTACTGCTGGCTGAAGATGCCAGGAGCTGGACATGCTGAGGGATTTCAGTTCCATCCTGCCAAGATGACATCCTGCAGTGTGCCTACCAGGTCCCTGCAGTCCTCCTCTCCTCCCAACGGGGCTGAGGAGCTGCAGGGCTGTGTCACGAGAGGCAGGGGAAGGGTGGCTGGGCTGAGCCTGAGCCAGTGCAGGGCTGGCTGAGGGCTGGAGAGCTCCTTGGTGAAGAATGATGAGCAGGAGGCTGGGCAGATTTCTTCAGATCTACAGCTGACACTAGAGACAAGGAGGAGGTTTAGGGTTCAGTCAAAAAGAGTGGTTAAAATTGTCGTGGAGATTCCCACTCTTGTTTCACAAACCTGATATTTGCTGTGAGAGGGAGATGGAGCAAAGATGCATTTCATAGAATCTTACAGTTGTTCTGTTTGGAAAAGACCTTTAAGATCATCAAGAACAACCATTAACCAGCACTTCCAGGTCACCACTAAATCATGTCCCTCACACCACATCTCCACAGCCTGGAAACCCCTCCAGGGGTGGGGACTCCACCACTGCCCTGGGCAGCCTGGCACAGCCCTGGACAACACTTCTGGGGAAGACATTTTTCCTAATATCCAGCCTGAACTCCCCTTGGAGCAACTTGAGGCATTTTCCTCTCGTCCTGTCCCTTGTCCCTGGGAGCAGAGCCCGACCCCCCCCTGGCTCCAGGCTCCTGTCAGGAGCTGTGCAGACCCAGAAGGTCTCCCCTGAGCCTCCTTTGCTCCAGGCTGAGTTTCTCACTTTGGCGTGGACCCATCCAAGACCAAAACTGCTAAGGTGTTGCTTGGAGCATGTTGAGGCCTGAGTCTGTGTTCACACAGGGCAGCTGAAGGCTTAGGCAAGCAAGTGCTGGTAGACAGGATAGTTTAGGAGACCCTTGTGAATTCCTTCCCTCCAAAACAGCAGATTTAAGAAGGTGAACCGAAGAGCTTTCCAGTTTCAGGACCTGTCTGTCTCTTAAGCAACCACTACCATGTATAAATTCATTTTGTTACAACTAAGTGAGAACTTAAGGAGGCTTAACTGCATTGATATTACCACATTAAAAGAGTTTTGAAAACGTGCCTTTATCCATGAGAGCAGAAAAAAGGAGCACCCGTGCTGTGAACCCCTCAATCTCTGTGCTCAGATACTGCTGCTTCACCCCCACTTTTTTTTTTAACCTTTCCTCTTTCCAGTGTCTGTTTCCCAGCTCTTGCTCAGAGCTCAGTTACCCATGGCTGCCTTTTTTAGCCAGGTCTGGGTAGGTTCATTGTATGGCTGTGGAACAAGGTGTACTGACAATGTGCTTCTGTTTCCCACAGATCACTTGAGGTGTATCAGTATCAGAGGTCCTACAACATTAGGGGATACAGTTTTTACAGAAACAGATCAAGGATCTTGTTTTCTTCAGGGCTTATCTGTTGAAATGTAGAATATTATAGCCAAGGTTTTGTGTTGTAGTTAAAAATGCAATATTTCCAGAGACACTCCTTTTCTCTTTACCCTTGTGGTGTCCTTTCTTTGGCTTTTCAGCAGGCCTTTGCCTTTTATTTTGCTATATATGTTTAATTCTCCTTTATCTCTCAATTATTGATGGACTTTGACACACTACCATTAATAGTAAACTACACATACTGTAGGGCTTTGCCAGAAATCAGGAGACTGGTCAGAAGAGATTTATTTACTTTATTTCATCATGGGCCTGTTTCCTAAGTGACTGACAGGGCTTTGGAAACTTGAGAATCTCTTCTGAGGCAAACAGTGTAATTGGGAAGTCTCTCTCTGCTTGCTCCCAGTACCAGATTAACAAACAGCAAAGACTTCTCAGCTTTATTCTTTCCACTCAGTCTTGGAATTCAAAAGTTGTTCCACGAGCAGCTTTTACTCAAGTAGTTTTTGGGTTTGCAGAAAGCACGGCCAGAAAACAAGCTGAAGTAGGTGCATGATAAGTATTTAGTTCTGAGCATTTCTAACCCAGCTCCCCCCTCGTGCTGCTTTCCAGTTCTGGTTCTCCAGCCCAGATGAGCACAGAGGAATGTGGGTGGAACTCGCCCTTCTGCCAAGGGTATTACCTAAGCCCTATTTCTGTGGGGGTTTCAGTGGTGCACAGGCCTCGTGCTGCATGGGGGGACAGATGGAAGATCCCAAAAGCCTCTGTGGAGCAGCTCGGGGTGATTTCCAGGAGCAGGAGGCAGAGGACAAGCTGTGCCCCTGTCCCAGAAGGAACGTGTTGAGTGGTCACAGGGCCACTTTGTGCCTCCGTGGCTGTCACATTGATGGGACTGGTGCACCCACATCTCACTCCTCCCTATCCCATTGGCTCAGAGAGGGTGCCCAAGAAATGGAAATCCCAGTTGTGCTTTTTCTCAGCAGTTAGAGCCTAAAAAGGTGTGTCTGCATTTTAATATAATTCTATTGAATGCCAGAAACTGTTTTAACGCTACTTTGCAAAAGATTAAAAGAGAATGTCTGAAGGGGATAATGTGAGCATGGGAGGATTACATTTTAATAAAATTAATCCCACCTATAAAGGAGGCCTGTAACAGTGTCCATCTGGACAAATCCAATTGAACTCTCTGAGAAGCAGCGTTGAATTTGTTCTGTGTGGTTAAGAGAGAGAGGAAAACCTGTAAAATCCTTCTCCTGCCAGGTGGAAAGACTTGGAAGACTGAGGATTTGGGAGACACAAATTACTAAATGCCTCTTGTTTGCTGAAAAAAGGATCCTAAATCCTGAAGTTTTAAACAAAAGCTGTCACTGATCACCCTAGATAGGCAAAGAGAGCGGGATGGTGGCTGGGACGGCTGATCTGAGGCTTTCCCAGAGGCCAAAGTGAGCGGGGAGGAGCAGGGGGATAGGGGCAGAGTGGGAACTCTTGCTTTGCATCTCCTCCAGAAAAGCAGCAAAAATGTGGCAAAACCACAAAAAAAATGAAATAAAAATGTGTGCTTCAATGCCTGATCAAAAGCCCTGAAGCTCCTAGTTTCCACCACAAGAGAAAAAACTCCCATCCTAACAGACCATTGCAATTGCATGCAGGTTGGGGGCCTTCTCCCAGGCTCCAGAACAGATGCTGAGGAGGAAGGTCGCTCTCTCTCCCGTGCACTCACTCTCACCCTCTGTGTTTTTTAAAAAACAGGAGGAAATGTTGCTTCTTGCCAAGGCAGGAGGTTAGTCAGCTGAGAGGGAGCTCCCCGGGCTGTGCCCCCGCGTGTTGCTGCTTGTGCAGCCCGAGCACCTGCGGCCCCAGCGCAGCCGCCAGAGGGGTCAGAGGGGGGTGACCTGCCTGGGTCTGCCTGCCTCAGGAGGGGGGCCCCAGATTCTCTCCTGTAGGGTCCAGCTGTCGGCCAAAGGTGTTAGGATCTGGAGGTGAAAAGCCCACAAGTCATTAGCCTGACCCAGCTCAGCAGGAGATCTGACTAATGCCTCTCGCTGTGGTAGAGCCAGAGGATGCCCAGAGAGCAATGGTGTCACAGGATCCCAGCATGGTGGGCTTGGAAAGGACCTCTGGAAATCATCTTGTCCAAGCCCCTGCTCCAGCAGCTCACCCACAGCAGGGTGCCCAGGGTCACAGCCAGGTGGGTTTGGGATCTCTCCAGAGCAGGAGACTCAACAGCCTCTCTGGGCAGCTGCTCCAGGCTCGGCCACCCTCCCCCCAAAGAAGTTTCTCCTCCGAGCAGGAGACTCCACAGCCTCTCTGGGCAGCTGCTCCAGGGCTCCAGCACCCTCATAGGAAAGTTTCTCCTCCTGCTCAGGTGGCACCTCCTGGATTCCAGTTTGTGCCCATTGCCCCCTGTCCTGTCACTGGGCACCACTGAGCAGAGTCTGGCCCCAGCCTCTTGCCCCCCGGGGCCCTTTAGCTCTTGCTCAGCACTGCTCAGATCCCCTCTGAGGCTTCTCTTCTCCAGCTGAACAGCCCCAGGGCTCTCAGCCTGTCCTGGCACAGAGATGCTCCAGGCCCCTCAGCATCTTTGTAGCCTCTTCTGGACTCTCTCCAGAGCTTCCTTGTCTCTCTTGATTTGGGAAGCCCAGAACTGGCCACAGTACTCCAGAGGTGGCCTCACTAAGGCAGAGTAGAGAGGGAAGAACACATCCATTGAGTGTCTGTGGAGTAGGGAGCAATACTTGATCTAGGTGCTATATCTTGCTTGATCTTGCATTAAAGCCATAAGGAGTGAGTGGTGACCAGTAAGTGCCACCTGTAGAAAATATGCACGTGGAACATATGCTAAAGCTTTTAACAGAACCTTTGTGCTATTGAAAGAAAACCCTGTCCCAGGGTTGTCCCAGCACACCCCTGGCACATGAGATGTTAGCTCTGTGCAGTGAACATTATGAATTTCAGAAGCTCTCTCTGACACAAGTGGGTAAGCAGAGCTTGGCAGCTGCATGGCTCCTGTTGTGATGTCCATCAGAACAGAGCCTGACTTTGATGTCATAAAAAAGAAATCCTTTTGCAGAAAAAAATATCTCAGCTCCAACACTTTCCTTTAGAGAGTCCCATCCTCCAGGTGGATGGCAAAGCTGAGAATGATTCAGAGCTGACATAAAGAAACCAGCCTGAGATACGCAGAGACTTTCTGCAACCTGCTCCTTCTCTTGCTGACCAAATCGAGTTTCTCTTGAGAGGTAACAACTGTTTGTCTAGGTATAAATGCAAAAAGGTAACTTACTGTAGTCCCAACTACCAGATTGTTTCTCTTCTAATCAGAAATACCTCGTTCTGTGCCCCATGTGTCAAGTTTTGGATCATCAAACAATTAGCAGAACGGTTTACGGTGAGCACACGCCCTTCAGAGATTAGCTCTGGTGAGAGACCTGTTTATGTCCAAAGGGATTAAGAGTTGAAGGATTAGGTCCAGAGTCAGGGGCCTCCATCACTGACTTTTGCTTCTGCTGTTCTTTTACACGCAGTATGTTTGTTCTACCAGGGGCATGAGATGGCTTCATGTCTTCCTTCTAGCTGCTTTGGCTGTAGACCATGGCTAGCACCCTGTTCATGTGCCTTGGCTTGTCCTCTGCCTTGTCCCTCCAGGTCTTTAGCTGAACATTAGCATCCCAGTAGGAGAACAGCTTCCCAAGCATGTGGATTTGGTGATGAGATTGATGACATACTTTGAGACCAATTAGTGGAAAAGACTGATAGAACTGCCTTCGTGAAAGGCTGTTACTTGAACCTAACCTCATATATTAAAGGAAGGCTCTTATTCTAGCAAGCAAAATGGAGTTGGTTATTAATAATGCAAGAATGGTTACTGAGGGAAATACTTAGCTCGTGTGAGTGATTCTTATTAGGAGAGACTGGAAAAGCAGAATTCAAATGGGATAAGTGCAGCTTAGTGCTGCTGCTTAAAGCATTACCCTCGCAAAGAGAAACCTCCCAGATCTGTTTGTGTTTTCTTCTATTTGCCTGTGGCCACACCACTTAGGGCTGAGATCTCATCAGCTCCCACAAAGTAAGCAGGGTCCAGCTAGGATGGAAGTGCTCTGAGAGAAACAAGGGACAAGGCTTCTGCTTTGGGGTTTTTTCAGTGGCAACTTCTCCCTTGGGGCAGCACTGCCCCTGGGATCACTGACAGCACCCACCTGCAGGGATGCCAAAGGAGGAATTCCTCATGGTGTATTATTGTGTTACTGCCAGTGGAAAGCCCACGACTGCTTTTTCATGGCAGACATTGCCTTTGATAGGCAGACAGACTCTGCAGATAGAGTTGCTTTTGTAGAAAGGAGGAGATGATGTCCTTGTGCCCCTCAGGGGCTGAGAGCAGAGCATGCAGCCCTGCAGAAGGTGCATGGCTTGGACCCAAGGCTATGGGCTCTCTGAGCAAGGGCCTCATGAGACAGACCCCTAACAAAACACACAGATAAATCTTTCTGATAGGAACCAGTCCTACCTGGGGTGCCTTTTTCTTTCCCAGCACTGGAAACCTTCATTTCACAGTCATTAGATAGTAGGACTGTGCCTGAGTTCCTTCAGTGGATTCAAAGTTATGGCTATATCTGCATACGTGTTCTAGTCAAGAGGATGTTGTCTTTTAAAAGCATGAGCCACAGGTGATTTTCAGTGTATTTTTACATACTCAGGTTACTTAAACCAATGGCAGTTACTTTATGCCATCCTCATTTTGACAAAGTCTCAAATTTGAACCGTGCCTCACTGAAACTTTTATCCTAGGCTTAGAAAATTTAAAGAGTTGAGACATTGCTTTCAGCTGAACAGGAGGAAGCCCCAAATGCTGCCTGTGCTCATTGCAGCACTGTTAGACATGAGGGACACTTCAGATCAAAGTGGGAGACATGTACTCAGTTACAAGCCATAAAATCCAAACCCACAGTGCTCTGTCCCAAACTATTTCCCCTTGCCAGAGCACAGGGAACAGATATTTACCCACAGTTGTGTGTCAGCAAGTTTTCTGTCAGGTACCTTCAATGCAGGATGTGACACCCAATTCAGAGGAAAAAATACTCTTTGAGTTGGTAGAAAGAGCTAGAATCTCTTAGAACAAATATTCATGGTGCTTGTAGAGAAAGATATAATATCTAAGTAGGTCAAGTTCCACAAAATTATTTATTTATCATCTCTTCTGTCCTCACCACTAAAACCAGAGAAACTGGCTGCTTCACAGTGTGTTATCATCATTTGGAAAGTATTTCTTTGTAGTTTAATGGTACCAAAGTAAAATGTGCAACATTAAATTCAGCTTTTAAAAATAAGGATAGCAGGTTAGTATAAAAGTATCTGAGGTTCAGAAATGTTGTTAATTATACTTGTCTACAGTTTGTTTGGATTTTTTTAAGGTCTAGTAAACTTTATTATCATGTTCTTGATAATTATTTTATTCTCATATTGTCATATTTATATCATATTATCACCTTAAAGCAGTTTCAGTTTTCAGATGGCCATGTCTCCTGCTTTCTGAAAACATGGCCCCTACAGCAGGCACAAGACAGAAACTTCAAAAAGTGAATGAAAATTCAGTTGATAGTTCCCATATCTCCCCCTTAAATTCAGATTCTCAGGCCTCTCATTCTGCAAGCCTTGTGACCAGTGAGGATCTACCCCATGAGGTTTTTCATTCTCAAAGCCAGACCATAGGCTTCTCTGGAAAAGAAAAGTTTCCAGCTAGCTGTGGAGGAATAGAGAACTTGGACTGAAAAGAAAGGACACTCAAATGTCAACGGCAAAGGCAGGATCCCTTTAAGACTGTTACATACAGGTTTTATCAAAAAAGCTTTTTTAGGTCAGTTTTAGTGGTACAGAGATGTGCCATCACAAAATTGCATCTCAGTGTTGCTGGTGTCATGCAGAAACCATACCACTGAAGTTCTTAGGGTTCCTCTGCCTCTAGAGAGAGAAAATCCTGCCCAGTCAGAGAGATGTTTCTTCCTTTCTGCTCCATGCCTGGTCTGACAGGCAGCAGTGGTAACAGGAGCCCTGTTCCCAGGAGACAGGATTGAACCCAAACTGCAGGAACACCACAGCACCAAGGGACAGTTTCAGTCCATCTCCATCTGCCTGGCAGGGACAAGCCCAGGATGGGGTGCTCTGAGGGCCACTGGCACACAGGTCTGCTGTACAGGCACACCACTCATTCCCATTTCACTGACACCCCCAGGAGCTTCCCTCAGTGCTTGCCAGAGTTTTGTTCCATGAATGAAGTTGCCACAAGGTGAGCAAGGGCAATCACTTGCCTTGTGCCAGGGACAGAGGCTGAGCTGTCTCGTTACTGCCTTTCTAGCCTGTGTGTCATGACAGAGGGTAACTCACCCCTCTCATACCCACCTCCCACCAGCTGAGCCAGGCAAGGGCACCCTGGCAGTGAGGGGACACTGGGATGCTCATCCCATTGTTTCTCCTGTAGCAGCTTTCTGATGGGACTCGACTGTGCACTGCAGCCTCCTCACTAATTTCCTGTCCCTTCTTCAGCAAAGTGCCCTCTCAGATAAGCAAATGAAGGAGTTTCTGGTTCCTTTACTCTTCATTTCTCCTTCCTTCAAGGTTAATTTGTAGTATTTATTTGTTCTTTCCTATATTAACATAATCTTCCATATCATTCTTTGCAAATGTTAATGCTATACATTTTCCCACTGCCATCATCATCTTTGTATCCTCTGCTGGACACTCTCCAGTAATTCCCTTTTTGAGTCCAGTGGATGTTTGCTCTGTCCCAGTCCTACAGAGGAAGAAGCAAAGTCCATGGAGAAGCCAGTGTAAGGAGGTGGGAGGTGAGGAGGTCCATGCAGAAGGGGTCTCCTCACACTGTGTCAACACCAGCAAGCGGCGTGGGCGTGTGGAGTGGGAGAGTTAGAGCTGAGGAGCTCTGCCAGCACTGGAGACGTTTCAGGGCTCGTAGCTGGTGATGTAAGCAGGGCAGCACAGCTCTGGTGTTTCTGTGCTCATTTCTGCACTTGTCTTCATTCCACTCATTGTTTGGGAGGTGTAGCTGCTGAAGGCCTGCCTAGGCGTGCTCTGCTGAAGGTGCTGAGGGAAGCTTCTGCATTATCAGATGGGGTGTTCCCACCATCCTTTCTGCAGAGTCCGATGCTTAGAATAAGCTCATCGGTGTGAAATTTGGGAACCAAAAGTCTCCGTTTTGCTGCTCTGAGAAGAAGTTTTTGGGAGGACCAAAATTTTATGAACTGTGTAGGTTTGCAGTCCAGATTCTATGTCCAAAATGTACAAGAAAGAGTAATATCTAATGAGATAGATAGACTTGAGGCCATCTTCTATTAGCAATGCAGACATTTGGATCTTCTCCAAAAGCCATTCTTTCAACAATCAGAGTCTCCACATTTTAAACTGTAATGAAATTTTTAAGTAGACCAAATCTTTTGTATTATTTTGTACTAGCCCTAGTAGACATGTACAAGTCTGTGCTTTGTGACATATTGTTAGCACTTTCATCACAAAATTTCTCAGTCAACACCTGTTTGGAGTGGTTCTGACACTCACTTTTGGTTTGCCTTAGCAACCTTATTGTTTTGCAGAACAATGAGAAAATAGCATCATAATCAAATTAATACTGAAAGGAACCGATGGATTTGCAGCGTCTGACGTGTGTGATGCTTTTGGGAGCAATACCAAATCTCTACAATATCATCTTGAGTGGAAGAGAGGCAGCAACAGGATGATCAATCAAGGCTGGATGCAGAAAGTCATGTGTTAACCAGATTTTTTCAGCCTAAAAGCAGTCACGAAATTCAGCGTGGAGCCGCAAAAAAAAAAATTAAAAACTTGTTCTAAACACCATAAATTTCCAGAAACTCTTTGACAGCATCACTGTGAATATTTCTAGGACTTATTTAAATCTTGTGTATGCCCAAAAAAAGTCACATCCACGAGTCTTTGTATGAGGTAGAAAGGTAGAATGCCAAGGTAGGATCAAGGTGGGTGCAGGTTCAAAGGTTTGACTCAGGCTGTCGAAGTGAGTGGCCACATTGTCCCCTGGCACTGGCATTTGTTCAGCCGGAGCAGGGATGTGCTTTGCTCTACCATGAACACTGCCCAATGTGCTTTGCTCTGCCACGAGCACTGCCCACTTCCACAGCAGAACGTTAGGAGGCTTGGATTTTGCTGATGTGATGGTTTTTCCAGGGAATAGCTCAATTAGCATGCAAGCAGAGACTGAAGGACCACTCAGCATCCAAAAGATGGAGTTAAAAAACAATTATGAAAAACACCTAGAAAGAATTTCAGCAGTTCCAAATCAAGTATTATCTTAAAAGGCAAAGGAACAAAAGGAGTAATTCAGTTGCCTATCTGCTCTGGGCAGCAGCCCAAGAACATGAGCACGGTTGTGCTGGGGCTGTGGAGCCCAGTATCCTGTTTCAGAGGGTTGCCGAGCGGGGGTGGAGGTGCTCGACTCAAAGTAAGTTTTTCTGTGGCATATTTTCTGACTTTCCCGTGGAGACTTGGGTTCATGTCCTGCTCTGGGCATCAGAACTCTGCAGACACAATCCCTCCTACTGGCGGCCGTTCCTCAGGTACACACCAGGGGCAGTGATCAAAAGCAGGTGTCTGGGGAAGAGGACAGAAGCGGAACAAGCGTGTGATGATACTCTCCCAGCACTCTGAGGAGCTGTGTGGGAGGCAGAGGGCGTGGGGAGGCTGTCCCAGTGCCCTGGTGGAAGCAGCACGGCTGGGTCTCCAGTGCCTGCACCCAGACACAGCCTGGGAGCAAGCAGGAGTCAGCAGCCCATGCAGAGGTGGACCCAGGACCTCCCTGGGACACGGTGGGGTAGCTCCAAGGACAGGAGTGCTGCAGTAAATGGGTACAGGCTTTTCAGGAAAGACAGGCTGAGAAGGCAAGGGGGAGGGGTTGTGCTCCGTGCTGAGGAGTGGCTGGAGTGCCTGGGAGTAGGTGAAGAGCCAGCTGGGACCTCATGGCTGAGAACCTGAGCACAGATCCACTCAGATGATGCTGTGCTAAACACGTGCTGTGGGCTGCCTGATGGACAAGATGAGATAGATGAAGCTTCCTGTAGACATCTAGAAGCCTCATGATTGCACATATAGATACTCAACCCTAATATCTGCTGGAAGGACAATAGGGCTGTGGCAAGCAACCCAGGGTGTTTCTGGAACACATCAATGACCATTTCTTGACACAGCTGATAATGGAGCTGCTTAGAGAAGGTTTCAGTGGAGTTCATACTCACTAGCAAGTCACTGATGTAAAGATGAGCCATCTTAGCTGTTGTGGCCACCATCATGGAGTTAAAAATCCTAAGAGGAGATAGACAGATAGTAGGATCATAAACCTAGACTTCAGAAGAACAATTTTTGGCTTATTCAGGGATCTGTTTGGTAGAGGGCAAAGAGGCCCAAGACAACTGGTGGATCTTTTAGTAGAACTTCCTCAAAAAGCAAGAAAGATGAGTCCCAATGAGCAGAAAGCTGACCAAGTGTGGCAGAATGTCTCATGGTTTTATCATCTACAATTCCATTCAAGGAAAGGTCTTCTGCTGTACCTGGCTACGTCAGGTTCCAGCTGTGTCAGGGGAGCATAACAAGTGGGACAGAGAGGACCTGGTTACTCTGCCCAAGCACCTGCAGAACTTGGTAACTCAGCAGCTGTGGCTTAAAAAAGAAAATTAAAAATTGACTCAGTTTCTGTGGTTTTCATGGAAGAGGCAAAACTCAAAATAGGGATTTGAATGAGGAGAATCAGCCCCTGTGGTTGTCAATTAACGTGTTAGATGTCCTTCCTTGGCATGCAGGAAAAAATTATCTGCCTCCTTCATGACTGCATCTGTAATTAAGACACAGGTTACCTGCTGTCCTCCAGAAAAATTGGATCTGATTAATTATTTTAGCATAAACACAAGCTATTTGCATTGGTTTTGCCTTCCTGGTGGGGAGGCAGCCCCAGTTCCCCAGCAGGAGCAGGCACTTCCCAGGCAATGTTCCCTCCTGCTGTGCTGTTGTGTTCCTTTGGTGGGTGCTAACAGGGGCATTAGCAGAAAGACAGAAGAAATCCCAGCCTCTCCACATTCCAGCAAAGCCAGAGGGGGTGGCACACGCAGGTAGCTGCAGTTTCCCACCCACACTCCAGAGGAGATGAAGTCTTTGACCCATCAGTCTTCAGAGGGTACTTGACAATCCTGTGGTCCACAGGGGACTCGGTGGAAACAAGACTGTCAGGAGAGTCTCTTCTAACGACTTGCAGGAGTCATTACATTTATTAATCCAAAATGAGCATAATTTGTAGCAAGTATATCTCATTTTTTAAAAAGTAGCTTTTTTTAGGGGTTGCAAACCTTGCTGACAATGGTAATGTGGTGACATCCTATACTGCGATTCCTGCAGGGAATTTAACTCAGCCCTGCACAGCACCTCCTGGAAGGGACCTGTGCCCAGAGCTAAACAATCAAAGCACCTACATGAAGTAGGTTCAAAACGTGCTGGGAGCACACAGTCATAAGTGGTGAGCTGGCACCCGAGCGTGGGGGTTACTGGTGTGGTCACTGAGGAGCTCTGCTGAGCTGTTGGGCTGCATGGGATCTTTGGTGGAAAGTCCTCTCGACAGTCTGACTTTCTCTCCTGAAAATGTATTTTCTCCCTTTCAATTTTGCTGTCTTCAACTGGAAATAATCCAAATCTGCTCCTCCAGTTCAACAGACTTCCAGTACTGTGTTCCAGGTATCCTCTTTTTGTCTGTGCCTTGCTTCTTAAGCCTTTCCTCAGTTCTGCTTTGCTTGTTTCTTTGTGATGCAAGTCGCTGGGGCCATCCCAGAGAAAACTGTCAAACCAGGAGACTCATTTTGGCTATTCTGTTCTTCCTCTAGTTTGATTATATCTTCTCCATACTAAGAGTTCTACCTGCTGACCTTCCCTGGCCCTGCTGTGACTCCTGGCAGATCAGGATGTGCTCTTAGCCATTCCTAGCCCCTCCTGCTTTTCTTATCACCTCTCCATATTCTTGATCTTTCCTTTCACAGTGAAGATGAGGTTTTATTTTCTCTCACTAAAAAAAAAATCCAGTCTTTCCTCCCTCTTCCCACTCTCAAGTTCACACTGCAGTTGCTGTCAGGAGTCTCATGCCCCGACCCCATCCTCCTGTTCAGTCCAGCTGAGCTTTCAGGACCTTTCTGTTCACCTTTTCATTTGATTGAAGCTACAGTCAGTGTTACAATATTGACCTACATCTGGTTAAGGCTGAAAAGCAGCACCCTCACTTGTCCCCTGCCCTCAACACAATTCAATACTCTTGAGTTCTCCACCTTTAGCTCCAGTGATTTCAGCAACTTTGTCCTGCCAGGGTTCCCTCCCCAGTCACTCTGTTGGCCAGTGCTGCCAAGGCTCCTTTGCAGCACAAGGATCTTTCTCCAGCAGAGTGTGACTGGGGCTCATCAGGCTCTCCTCTCTCCCCTAGTCCATCCCCACAGCTTCCCCCATTTCGGGCTGCTGGGGATGATGTGCTCACCACCCTGTCAGGCAGGCAGGTGATGCAGACAGCTTGCCAGCTCTCAAAGCCAGATTGCATTTCCATCTTCTGCATTCTTCCTGGAGCTTGTAGCTACCTACCAATTTATAACTCTTTTCCAAATTCTCCTCATCTTTACCTTCAGACACTAAAATGTTTTTCTGCTGCTCTGAACAGAAACAATGCTCATACTAGTGCTGTAAAGACTGTTTTTCTTGGCTTCCTTTCTTTCCAACTCTCTCCACTGGCTCCTTCTTTCCTATCACATCCAGAATAAGTCCATTTTTTTTTAAGAATGCCTCGCAGGCATATTCCCACTTTTCAAGCCAATTCATTCATTCTCAATATGGCAGATTCTGTCTGCAACTGGCCAATTATTCCAACCTTTTATTTCGTGTCTGCTGAATCAAATTACCTACATGAGTTTTCTTGATTTTTCTTTTATTGCTTCATAGGTTTGAAAGGACATCCCAGCACATGATCCCCACCCCTGCCCTAGTGCATGTGCTGGGTATGGGGAGATCACTCAGCAATTACCTTCCCAGGCAAAGCCCACTCACTCTGGGAAACTAATTTGATTTATTGCAAATCAAAAATCAGAGTAGGAACATGAGAAATAAACACAAATCTTTAAACCCCTTCCTCCCAGCCCTCCCTTCTTCCCAGGCTCAACTTCACTGCTGAATTCTCTGCTTCCTCCCCACAAGCAGCACGAGGGGACAGGGAATGGGGGTTGTGGTCAGTTCATCACAAATGGACCAAATTCATCCTCTTTGCAACTTCTTTGGCACGTTAAGTCTAAGATAAAATGAGGCAGAGTAATGTTCAGTCTGCCTTCACTGACCAATGTCTGTCTGTGTCAGCACAACCAAAGCTGTTCACTCACATACTGGTCACTGGCTTTGGTGACTCACTGTTGTCACCCAGTCAGTGCCAGGTTCCTTCTGTGCCAATAATCGACGGCCCTTTTGAGGTATATAAAGAAAATGAAAGGCACAGAAGATAAAAATACCTACTCAGAAGCTAAATAGAGGAAACAATTTAGCAGATGTTTTGTCATTCAAAAGTCTTGCCTTTCTACATGTCACCACATCACCAAAATCTTCTGCCACTGGTTCTGTGCTCTGGAAAAGTGCCCCCCACCCCCCTCAGTGCTGAGAGATTGATTCATCTTGTCAGGTGCTAACAAGACTTAATGTTTCTCCCATTCCCACAATGCAGATCAGCTTCTCTCAGAATCCCTCCTGTAATGATGAGACCCTAATGCTTCAGCAAGGCTTGTGAGCAGTCTCACCTCATTCTGCAGTCTAAGCTTTTCTAGCTGAGCTGGTCATATTGAGCTCATTCTAGTCAAACAAGAAAGAGAATTTATAGGGAATAATTAATCTGACCTCTTTTAGATATCTACCTCATGCTTAGGTAAATCATGTCTAGGAGTGTCATTTTCTCTCTCATTGGTTATAAAAGAAGTCTAGACAAAAAGCTCAAAGAGAGACACTGTTGACATCTACTTCTGGTCAGACCAATCCCTCCTGTGATTCCTTCTGTGCTTTTACAGAGACATTGTGATAAAACTCTCATGTCTCACTCTTACATTAGCTCTGAGCACAGTTTATTGATACGGTGGAGCCTTCATATATTCCTCTTTTACAATGTTTAATATATATAAATATCTAGAATAATAATGCATCCCTTGGTAGGGTACCTAAACCAAAGCTTAGGCATCTGTGTCACCAGTTTTGGAGCTGAGGGGATCAGCTCAGCTCTGTTTGATGCTTCTCAGAGGTACAGATTGGGTAAGAAAACAGCTACTTCAGTCAACGTTCACAGAGGTGTGAAATGGTCTGTTCTATATATTGTGCACATGCACAATTAATATTCTTCAAATACAGCTCTTGGAGGCAAAACTGGAAAACTGGAATTGTCTCCATCATTTGATATCCTTACAAAAGCTCTTTTTAAAGAACTCAAAATTAACCAGAGAGGATTGAGGCTATTGAGGACCAAACAGGATAAGGATTTTGGTGATTTGTCTGACAAAACCCATCTGTGACAGCAGAAGGTTTCTGGCTATGGCTACATTTATGCTATTTTTATTTTTTTAAAGTTACAAACATGAACACAGCTGGAATAATATGCTCGTGTGGCATCCACTGAAGGATTAGAAGAGGAGAGTTAAGAAGCAATAGACTGCTGTCTTTCTGATCTCTGTAAGGGGGGCATTCAGCTCACTAATATTAATCATATAAAAGCTAGATGAATAAGCTCTATCTACCTGAGTGAGTTGTCGAGGCTCTTTCTAGTCAACAGAGAGAGACTGGCACGTCCCAGCAGTGATGAATCAAAATGTAGAATAAATGTCTGAAGGGCATCAGCTGAGTCCTTTCTGAAGTTCCTCACCCTGTCCCTAGGTCCCTTTCATCTATGTGACTAGTTCAGAGGAAATAACTAACTTCTAGATGCCTAGAGTGAGAAGAAATCAAGGCAGATCAAATTTTATCTTACTCATGTAGGGACTGTAACTCCTAATGTCTACCAGCCCTTGGCCAGGGATAAATAGGATGAAAACCTTTTGGCAGTGTTTCAGAGGTCGCATTACAACAGCCACCTGGATGTTGAGTCTTTGTAGGCTTAGCAATGCACCCTGCTTATTGTGGAAAATGGAAACAAAACTTAACCAAGCAACCTAGAAAGTATCTTGAGTTCATTTGTACGAGGCAGAAAGTGGAGAGTATAAAAATTATGCATGAATCTGAAATCCTGTTTTCAGGAGAAAAAAACCTTTGGGAGTTTTGGACAGATTCCCTCCTATCTTTAGCTAGAGAACCATTACCTAAAATATTAGGGAATGATGAGAGAAACACTTGTGATCCATTTAGTGCATTTTTACTAAGTAACATCCCCTTGGCTTGTTAGCTAGAGCTCTCTCAAAGGAGCCTTTCTCTACGAGCCTGCCAATTCAGTTGCAGCATGGTATTAAAGTGTATGAAATGCCTGACTGGGGAGGTTCCCCCAAACACAGCTCCCTCTGATCCAGAGCTCTGGTCGAGCAGTGACCGACGGCAGGAGCAGGACGGGAGCACTGTCTGCAGCTCTGACATCTGCTCCCCGTGGCTCTGCAGAAGTCACAACGCTGCAAAGTCAGAGGAAAGGCCTGAGCTAAGGGGGGGAGGAGGCTCTGGCCACGCTCAGCAGCACCGTCTCCACTCCCACGGAAAGTGAAAGGGCTGAGAACAGAACTCAGCCCCCACGCTGGCTCTCAGGAAAATCCCATTCCCCCTAATTAAAGATTGAAATAGTACAAACACATTTTCTCTACCAGCAGGACTGGAACGACACACCCATGCCCCATTAGGGTTTTTTACAGCCACATTTCGGTTCATCTCTGTAATTGTTTGTGATGTCAGTGCTTCAGCTTTTAGAACGGGCACTAGGCACCAGCATGTGCCAGTGGATGGATCGTAGTTCTCCCAAGGATGTACAGAAAATTTTATTATCTGTAGGATAATTGCATACTTGGTTACTGCAAAATAATTTGTTTCAACAACAAGCTTCACTGCTGACTGCAGGGCTGATCCTCCAGGGAGGGCCCCTACACCTGCTCAAGAGCCCACTGGTGCTGGTGGGGCTTCACGTGTCACCACGAATCGACCCACCAGATGAGCTTGCAAAATCAGAGCTTCAAAGCAGTCATTTGTAAAGCTCTGTGACCTCGAGCAGGATGCCCAATGAGTAGATCAGAAGAAACAAGCTCTGTTTAATCAACAAAGTCTATTTGCTGCCACATTCTCAGCCACCTTCTCTTTTTGTGTCTGTGGTGAATAGAATGCTGACCACCACCAGGAGCTTCCTGTCCACTGTCCTCCCAGTGAGCTTCTAGACTCAGTCCCACATGCAACTGCTGAACATCTTGGTCAGTGTTCAAGAGCCAAGTGGGCTAATGAAGTGGTGGGGTCTCCCCCAGCATTTGGCTTTTGTGTAGGTCTTTCCCCTCTCTTCCCACTTCTCATTTTTTGTCTGAGAGGGGAGGAAAAGAGAAATAAATGGTGTTTTTTGCTTAGCTGAACCAGGTGCCAAAGGAGCTACATCACTGGGTCACTTACATTGGCAGGTCAGAAGACTTCTACCCCTGTTTTAAATGTCACGTATCCCTGTTAAATGAAATCAGGAAATTGCTGCTGCAGTCGAATGCAGATTACTGAAATTTCCTTATTCACTTACAGAAGAAGTATTTTATTTGACCAGAAACTCCATCAAACCTTTAAAGTAACTCGCAGGCAGGGACAAACACGTAGATATGCAAAGGAGTCATTAGGTTAAATTGCCAAGGAGGAGTGACTGTGCTAATGAAGTGTGGATAGCAAATAAGTGGGGCAGAGGAAACCAAGTAGTTGGGCTGGGTTGGGGAGGAGGGTATTCAGTGGCAGCAAAGGGAGTGAGAAGACTGTGGAGGAAGAAGAATGGCAGATTCCATCTGGGATTCAAGAGGTGAGGAAGAGGAGACTGGAAAATAGGAGGAGACAGGGAGAAAAGGAAGTGAGAGGATACACCCCAAAGGTTACACCTGTAGTTCTGTAGCAGATTCCTCAGTGTATAGGAGCAGATTTGGACACGTGGACAGAAGCTCATCAGTCCTGGCTTGACTTCAGCCATTTCCTCTTCTCCATTTTGTTTTTTTTTGAGTTGGTTGGTTGGTATTTTTTGCACGATGACGTTATACCCATGACATAAAGGACTCATGCTGCTTCAGTGCTCCGGGGGTTGTGGCTGCACTTAGCACCGGGGCCTCTCCACTGTGCCAGGCTGTGAAGGGGCTGCAGAGCCCAGTCAGTACCCTCAGCTGCTGGTGTCCAAAGGGCTCCCTGTGGCATGTAGGGAATGATATCAGCATTCTCAGGGGTGATATTGCTAGCAGGGGAAGCAGGAGGAAGCACTGGGAGCTGTGGGGCCCTACGTAAGGACCTACGGACACGGGCAGGGGCAGGAATGGTGCCAGGAGCTGACTCAGCCAGTGTGGCAACCTACCTGGTAGTCCTCTGCCTGCTGGCGACCAGCCCGACCTCACGCCTTAACTTCGGCTGGGTCCTCCCAGATGTGTCATCAGTGGAAAATCTGCAGAGGGCTTCTTCCTAAAATGGATCATCTGTTATTCCAAAGTGGTCCCGTTTTACTGGACACACAGCTCGTTCCGTGTCAGGCTTTTTCTCAAGTACCTTTTGAGTTCTGAATGATGGAGATGGAGAAATAAACGTGGGTCAGAGTTGTGGGACATAAGAAATACCAGGACAGAAACGTGCTACGGTTCAGGAACAAGGAGGTAACTGCTTTGTCAAGACTGTGGGTGGTATAGAGCACGTTGTTATCTTTGTGCTTGGCTATGGTCACGTATTTTTCAGGGCAGAGTGTAAATGTAATTGTTCCAAACAAATCATGTGGCTGGGCTGGAGACTGCGCGCGTTATGATGCTACTCTGGGGAAATTGCTAGCCAAGGGCAAAAGGCTAATCATTAGCACTAGTGTTCGTGCTCCTCTGATCAGGGATGTAAACAGGCAAGAAGCCACTCACCCCCCTCTGGTACAGCTCACACTCCCCACTCCTCCGCACGCCCTGGCCAGTTTGGGAGCTCCCACACAGAGTCCCTTTTCCAACGCAAGTTTCTTCATCCTCTGCCGGGTGACCCTGACCTCTGAAGAATCTTTTTCCCTCGCTGGTTCTTGATCCATCATACCCACATTTTCTCTGGATCCAGAAGGTAAAGCCCCACAGGTCCCCTTGCCTTGTCTGTGTAGAGGCAGAGGCATTCCACTGCTCCTGCGGGAGGGGTGACACAGCAGAGGCACTGCTGGTGCTCAGGGGTATTCTCCAGACACGAGGTGGTAACCTCAGGGGGATAGGCTGGGAAACTGAAGGGAGGACATTCAAATGGCTGCTAAAGGCCAAGTGTGCCTCTGAAGACAGATTATTTTCCTTGTAACTGAAAGATCCTTAATATTAGAATGCTGGAACGAGACATTGCCGCAGGTACAGACCTGAGCCTGCATTTCACTGTCCTGTCCCCGGCCAGGTAAACACTGGGCTGAGTATAACTTTATATTTGCATTGCTTTTAGTTTGGCTGTTTCACTAAATCTGTTTTCATTTCAACCCCTGGGTCTCCTCTTCCTGATCCCTTTCTCAGCTGGGGAGGGGTCACTGGCTGACAGAACAACTGCTATCACGTAGCCCTGGATTTGGGCTAAATGTAGACAGTGATAAAAAAACTGAGACTGAACAATATGCTCTAAAAACACTGCTCCTCTAAAAAATGGACATAACATCAAACTGCCATAGTCATTTTAATATTTTTTGTACCTTTTGGACCAAATTTTGTAGCTCATCCATCTCAAAATAATTCTGTGTTTCGAATCTGGCCACAGCATTCCAAATTCGCTAGAGAGAGCAGAATTTGAAAAGATCCTGAGGAAAAATAAGAGGGGAGTCAAGTCCAGGTAATGACCCAAATAATTTGTACAACAGGAGTGGAGTCCAGCTACGTGCCAAAGTGTCTGCAGACAGGCTAGTGCCAGAATAAATAGGCAGCTTGTGGTAACGTGCTGCAGCCATCAGACCCGAGCAGCACTTGACAGTGTAGATTTGACTCCTGCCATTTTAGAGAATTTTTATATGTGTTGTTTGAGTTCTCTGGGAGCTCTCTCAGGAACGTTTGCCCTGAAAACAATGATCCAGGTTCAAAAGCCAATATTTCAAAATGCTTCATAATCACTGTGCATACCCAGGTTATTCTGAAAACTGAGGTGCCTAGGGAAGGGAAGAATTAAAAGTGCAAGTTTTAGATATTTAGCTTCAGTTGCCTTTCTGCTCAAAGGAACTTACTTTCATAATAAAGATGGGTGATTTACATATGTAAGTGCATTGTCTTGAAAACTGCAGGAGCAGGGACTGAAGCAGAGTTACTGGTGAAGACTTCAGATGCTTTGTTGAAGGCACTTCCAACGCTCAACGCCTTTTGACTTGAAATGTGTTCTGAAGCCTGTGTGCATAACCAAGGGCTGGTGTGTCCAGACAATGAATCATTTTCTTCTGTGGGAAAACTCTGAGCCGTTTAGTCCAGGCATTCCTCAGATGTAGCTTTCCTCAGGAAATAGCTGATTTTATTAGTGAGAGTGCTTTAAATTCCATGTCAATAGTGAAGTTTTTTCAGAAGCTGATGGCCTTTGAAGGAGGGTAGGTGAACACACCCCAAGGTGCACAGGTTGTCTCACACCCCAAGAACTAATGTGAGGTTTTACCCTCAGTCAAGTTTCTGGCAACAAGCAGAGTTGAGATATGAAGTGGAGAACTTGGTGGTGGCTCCTGGGTTCATACTCTGAAGTGATGCTGTGCTGGCACATATGTCTTCTGAACCTCGAGAGGTACACATCCCACCTCTGCTCCATTGGTTGTGTGTCTGTAGGCTCCTTCTTCACTCTTCAGCTCCATAGTTACTGTAGTTTAGTTTAAAAATGGCAACAAAATGGGTATGTACTTTTAGCCACGTGAAAGCTGGCAGGGTGTGAATAAGAGCAGTGTAGCAGATGTACAGGTAAAACTGGCGTTGTGGCATCCAGCTTTCCTTGGGCCAGCTGGCTCACCAGGAGCTGCTCAGATGGAAGAATTATCACATCCAAAAAGTTTACTCTGCTGTCTACCTCAGTTACCATCCCCAAACCACCCACTATTTAGCAGGAAGCTTCCATGTGACATCCCATGAGTAAGTCCCAGTTGTGAATCCTCATTATCCACACTTTACTGGAAAGAAGAGAAACTGATTGCCACAAAACTTAAAAACCTAAAGTTTGGCCTAAACAGTGGCTCTTTACATGGTTCCTGAATGCGAGCTGCCTCTTTACCTAAAATCCTTGAAAATCAAAATCTCTCCTTGAAAAGTGGAGAGACTGAAGAAACACAGGGTTGAAATGAGCTCTGGGGAAACACCCGACTGCAAAGGAGTGAGGTTTCTGCTCTATTTCTA
Organism: Merops nubicus; assembly: GCF_000691845.1. Classification (NCBI taxonomy): domain Eukaryota; kingdom Metazoa; phylum Chordata; class Aves; order Coraciiformes; family Meropidae; genus Merops; species Merops nubicus. The sequence continues at coordinate 81,166 of NW_008612788.1, forward strand.
CCTGTAGAGATATCTAACACACACCATAACAAGGAGCACTGGTGTCTTTTAGTATTTAGATTTTCCTAAAACTTTGGGCAGGAATGTGCCAAGATGCTCTGGAGGGGAGGACACAGAGGAGCTGTGGAACAGAAGAGAGTTATCATATTTAGCTAGCAGCTCTCTCTAGGCTTTCCCAGAGAATGCCATTTGGCTTAATAATCACTGGGAGTGATTTCAAGGCATAGTAATAACCTTGCCAAATTTAATTCTTTACCCAAAATTACAGGAATGTAACAAATAGTTTTATTCTGACACAGGGGACATAAAAAAGCTCACCCAAGGTTTTATGTTTTGTTTCAGAAGAGGCTTCCCGCAGAGGCTCCAACTGAAGCAGACCTGCTGGAAAAGGGTAAGTCCAAATTTGAGTCCAGATGGCTTTTAAGTTTTTCAAAATAACAGGCAAGTGAAAACAAACTCATAATGGAACATCCAACAGCTACTGAGGCTGCCTATAACAAAAACTGCTTTCTCAAATTTAGTTTTTATAGCTTGAGGTGGGAGTAGAGCTGTGTGGAAACAAATTCTCTCCTGAGCAAAGGGAGTGCTGAGGACATCTGCTTGTTCCACTGGGTTCTGCCCGTTGTCCCAAAACACACCGTGGTGGCACCCTGGGGCTGGCACTCCCTGCTCACTGCCAGAACATTTCAGGGACCTCTGAGGTCTCAGTCCTTCTGTGAGATTCGTTTGAAAATATTTAACAGGTTTATAGGTCATTAGAGAGACTCGAATTGCAGCTTATGTGATATCTTTATTATTAATTAGGCTACCAAATACTCTTTTATTTCCAAAATGAGGAGTTTCCTCCTCTGAGAGTGCACCATGATACGCAGCTGAGGGGACTCACACAAAGGGCAATTTCCTCCCAGGTAGACAAAGCCTTAGGATACATTGGGTAACAAGACTCAAGTTGACAAGATCTTAAGAAGCCAGGATGCTTCTTAGGAAACCATCTCTCAGATAAAATGCAGTGACTGACAGTTAGTGCAGTCACAGATATGCAAATGTAAAGAAAATAAGTTGGCACGTAACTCTTTTAAAATAGAAATAAAGCTGTTGTGACAAACAGTTATACAACACTTCCAAAGTAAACCAACTATTTATTAGTGACTAATGGACTGTCTCCCTCTCACCATTCTAGTGACAAATGTTAGATGACTGTGAAACAGATTTTTTTTTCTAAACCTCCCTGGGAAAAGTATGTTGTGTGTTCTTTTCTTTGCTCCCAAAGCTGGGGAGGGCTCTGGGGAACACGTCTTACGAGGGGCAGCTGAGGGACCTGGGACTGTATAATCTGGAGAAGAGGAGGCTGAGGAGAGACCTTATGGCTCTCCACAGATCCCTGAAAGGAGGTTGGAGTGAGGTGGGTGTTGGCCTCTTCTCCCAGGCAACAAGTGCTAGGACAAGAGGCATTGAGCTTCAGTTGTGGCAGCGGAGGTTTCAGCTGGATATTAGGAAGAATTTCCTGGCAGAGTGGTGAGGCATTGGGCAAGGCTGCCTAGGGAGGTGGTGGCATCCCCATCCCTGGAGGGGATCAAAAAACATGTAGACGTGGCACTTGGGGACATGGTTTGGTGGTCATGGTAGTGTTGGGTTGATGGTTGGACTTGATGATCTTAAGAGTTTTTTCCCAACCATAATGATTTTATGATTCTCTGACAGACCTAAGAAATAAACTGCCAATTCTTAAGTGATCCCTTCTTTTCAATGCATTGATTACCAGTTGTTAAGTGATCCCTTCTTTTCAATGCATTTCTTTTAAATCGTTGTGATCCTGTTTAAAATACCCAAACCATGTTGTTGAGATGCTCATACATCTTTCTCCTGTGGGTGAGGGACTTGGAACTTGGCAGCAAAATAGCTTCTGTGTCAGGGATGAGCCTGTTGTAATCTC
>NW_008612788.1:83108-98446 GCF_000691845.1 Merops nubicus
TGAACTGCCCCAGCGATAAGCCTCTCCTGGAGCCACTCTGGGCACATGCCCAGCAGCACCCAGCCACAGCTCCAGTCTCCTGAGAGTCCTTCTGCAGGGAGGTGCTGGGCTGGACAGTCCCTGCTGCTTCAGGGGCAGGCATGGGAGCTGGCAGAGGGAGGGCTCTGCCCCGTGCTCCTGGTGCTCCTCTACTGCCAAGTCACTGGCAGAGAAAGAACCTGAAGGAAATGCAGAAAGGAAACAAAGCAATCTCTCTGACGTGCCAAAAGGTAGCAAAGGCTTGGGCTGGGCAGGCTGGGGGACTCTGGGGACCAGGTAACTGGCTGCTGTTACTGGGAAACTGAAAAGGAAATCAGCTGCAGGAAAGGGAGATTTGGGACTCAGGTAGGGAGGGGGTGGGAAGGCAGAGCCAGGACAGGCAGCTGGAGGGGGCCCTGAGACTGGAGTGAAGAGTCTGGGCTGAAGGGGTGACAGAGCAGGAGGTGGGGAATGGCAAGGGTGAGAAGGACACAGGCAGAAAGCTGGGAAGCTGGTAGTGGGGCTGGGAGAAGAGGAAGTCATCATGTTTTTGAAGGACAGGGGTAGCCTGGGAATGGCCAAGCACACTGACCAGAGCAGGAGCCCAGCTGGTAGCCACAGCCAAAGTCTGAGAACAGGAGAGAGGGGCTGGAGCTGCAAGAAGAATCCTGCCACTGGCAATGTCTGTTAGCTTGGCAAGTCAACAACTGGGACACTGTCCTGAGATTGCAAAGGAAAGAGAGCAGCCAGGCAGACTGCAGTGGGGGGTAGTAACCTCCAACTGTGGCAAACAAAGTCCTCTGCCTAGTGGGGCCACCCTGGCAGCACTGAGACCTGAACCCAAGTTCTGTTAATGTTCTTCTGCTGTCAGCAGGTACTTGTGGAAGTCACGAGGGTTTGGGCAGCTCAGTTTGGGGTCTTGGAGTGGGTTTAAGCCCATAGTGCCACCAGAAAGGATGAGCATCCCTTCCCTCCTGCCTCTGGCTGCCCTTGGCTTGCCTCAGCTCTAGGCAGTGTGGACCCATGGTAAGAGCTGCTGCAGCTCAGATCTGATCAGACACTAGTTGGCAGAAGTAGCTTTCAGTAAGACCAGCAAGCTGGTCTGATTTGCTGTGCTGCTCCATGGTTACTCACAAAGTTAAAAGGGTGGGAGCTGCAGCAGAGACAGATGGGAATGCAAGGAACACGTCCACTCCCAAATGTCTTTTTACTGTCTGGTCCCACAGTCGCTTAGACCAGCCCTGACCTGATGCCCTCACTCCCCTCTCGTGGTGGACCACATGGAGGTGGATAGCTCATCCTGTCCCTCACTGAAATGGCAGGAACCAACCTCCTCTTCCTGAATATTTTAACCCTGTTAATGGACAATAATGCTGCAATCTGTATGACGCCACACAGGGAGGTGCTGGGGTCCTGTTTGCTTCTTTAATTCTTTAGAAAAATGAAAAAAAGAAAATAATCTGTGTTAATAGATGATGAAACTTGTGAAATAAGCATTCTGAGCTAAGGAATTAAAGCATGTTCTCATATAACTAAAGGCAGTATCTTAATTCCTGTAAAAACAGGATTCCAGTCAAGCAACTCAGAGTTTCTGACTTTGCAACTTTCATCATGTTCTTCTAACGTTTTCTGTGCGTGTGTAGCTGTACACAAGGTGTTTTGAAATTCTGCTGAAGAGTTTCAGGAAGGCTGAGGAAAGAGGGGAACGAGGCGTGTGTGGTTTGCACGTAGCAGCAGGCACTGTAGGCAGAGGAGCAGGGTGAAGGCACTGACACCACCCAGCACTCCTGCCTCTGTGGACACACCAAGGATGCCTCAGTAGCCCCTCAGGGTTACTGATTGGCACCTCCAGAGCAAAAAGAACTCTGTATTGTATTCATGAGAATGTCTCTGGACCACTACAAGTAAGGCAATAGCACTTTCTCTTGGAGGGAGAAGGGGAAAAGTCAGTACTCATCAGCAGATTTAATGGTAATACTAATTACCTGAAATTCCATAAGCAGAGTTCATGTTGCCGTGCTTCAAATTTGTTTGAATGGTGTAAATGTTTAATACTTTTTCAGTAGTTGACAAGGGAAAATGTGTAAGATGAGCCCAAGTCACAGAACCTCTCTGCCTTTGTAGGAGGTGGACTTTGGCTGGGTAATTAAACTCAAAGCCAACAAACTCGGAGAGGGGCCATTTCCTTTGTACAGCCGTAGCCACTTGGAGACTGTGTGCCTGCATAAAGTGACTCTGGCTGGAGTGGACTGGCAGCTGTATTTGCAGAGTGGACTTCTGAGATTATCTTATCAGGCTGGTGGCATTGGCACACCAGCCCTGAATCTGGAGAGGGGACTTAAGGTGATGGCAGCACTGTCACAGTGGTCACAGCCTGGCTCAGAGCACAGCACTGAACCTCCTGACTGCACCTACTTGGTCCCACCAGAAAGGATTTTTCTTTAGACTAGAACAGACAACAAGAATCTCTTCTCCCTTTGCTACTCTTGATATCCCCCTAGCCAAGCAGATTGATGAGTAGGATGACTTCTGCTTGCACTTGTGAGGTTGATCATATGTATGATGGAATATTTAGAGCTGTTCATATGATTTCTTTTTCCCACTTTTCTCCAAATAAAAGATAGGAGCATTCACAAGTTACAAGTGATAGGACAAGAGGAAACAGCCTCAGGTTGTGTCAGGGAAGGATTAGGTTTGGAGAATCTCCACCACTGAATGTGTACTGATCAAAGGAACACCCTCGAAATCATTATCACAGAAGCTTACAACAAAACCACAGTTTTACAGGAGTTGTAAAGTGCTTGAGCAAGAAGGGGACTCACCTGTGGCTGGGGAGAAAGGTACAGGCACCAGTCTGCACAGGTTGTCAGCAACACTGAACCCCTCTGAAATGATAGTGGAAATTCCTGTGACTCTGTTTAAGATGGCTCCACCACTAGAAGAATTACTCCAAATGAGTAAATACCCACTGAATTAGAAGGAAAAAAAGTGACTTTGACACATTTGAAAGGCTTGTTGGGCTGTAACTCAAGAGCAATTCTGTGGGCACTGTTGTGTCACAGAATGAGTGAGCAAAGGCTGCAAGGAAAGCAGCAGAAGAAAACGCACAGGCTTCTTCTCTTTTGCCAAGTTTGATTATTTCCTATGAATGCATTGCATTATCTGGTAAATAGTTTGATTGTGTCACCAAACATGTCATGCCCACCTGCACTTGGGGGTTGTCTAAAAAGAAAGATCAACAGAAAATCTGTAAAGAGCAAATTTGACATTATTGACACTCTGAAACCCAGAAATGCCAAAGCTGTTTGGCCTCAGTGTGCAGCAGCTCGGGAGCCTGGGCAGTGGGGGAATCTCCACTGCATATTTCTCAAGTCACTCTATATGTAGCAAAAGCACAAAAAATCCAGTGTGAAAGGAGGCTTAGTAACAAATGCTCCATACCAGGCTGCTTTTGAAAGGGATTTTATAACAATGAATTATTTAATTAGAGTTGAAAAAAAAATCCAAACCAACCCCCCCACCCCCAAACAACAGATATGTCTTCAACTCACAGTCATAAATTAAACTAAATTAAAATATACTTTCTGAGCAACATCCTGTGATGGGGTAGCAGTGTGGGCACTGACAGTGAATCCTGAAGTGTAGCTGAGTTGTTCTAGAACTGAATGGACTCTGTGCCTGAGATCAGATCAGGTATTACCTCCTATCTGAGGAGTCACAGTCTAAAGTGAAAAGGAAGAAAGTATCTGGAACTTTTATCCCTCAAATCACAGTTGGAAAAAAAATAACTTTTGTTCTGTGTAGAATAATAATTATTATTATTTCTCTTTGGTTTGAAAAGACAAAGTGAGTTTCATGCAGCTTAAGGAGACTAACAGCCAGGTGCAAAAGCCAGGAAACAAAAATGGAGCCTTAAGGAGCCACTGAGGTCCTAAAATCTTAGAAGTGCCTGAAAGCTGTTTGCAGTGAAATCTAACTGGGAGTGTTCCTCTTGGAATGGAAGTCAAAGCTGACCCTTCCTAGTCTTTTTTTTTAATCTCTAATTACTACTGTCACTAATGGGAAACCTGCAGGGATCCATTCATTTGATCCTATTGCACGCAGGAGAAAAGAGAGGAGAGCAAACGGAATCAAAGCCAACGTGACTCCAGATTCCAGGATTTGGCTCATAAATGGCAGGAACTCAGGATCAGTACCAAAGAAGAGAAGGGGATAAAAACCAAACAAATAAACAAAACCAAAAGCAAAGCCCAAGGAATGACAAGAATTATTAAGCACAGTTGCTGATCTTTTAGATTTTGTGTTAGTTGAATAATCAGAAAGAGATTGTGTTGTTACTTGTTTATCAATTGACAATAATCCCAAAATGTCAATGCCTTAGCAGCCTTCACCTTAGCAGCCACTTAACAGCCAGAACCTGAAATTCCCCAGAGAAAGAGAATTGTTCTCCCTCTGTTCAGGCATGGGTTTGTTTTCTGAAATAATATCCATGTGGGAACTTTTTGGTTTTACTTCTCAAAAAAACATTTATGATTCCCTAACAAGATTTAAATAGAAATTGCATTTCTTCAGCAAGCCTGAATCAGCAGGTTTACATGTTGAAGACTATTTATAGCAGAGAGGAAAATCTTTGTTTGTGCATAGGTTTCTTGCTTTAAGGTTTATATTCTGCTGAAAACAAAAGTTCTTCCCTTTATATCCTAAAATATGCAAGATAAATTCTTACCTTGGATGACTCTTCAGAACCCAAGGACCCTAATAGCTGTGTAAACACTGATTTAAATATTGTTCAGTGTGTCAGAAATAGCATAGAGGATGGTTATTAATCTTCACCATCATAAATTCCCTCCATCCCCTGAGATTCCAGATTAGCTGACAGGTTTGAAAATTCTCTTTAACCAGTTGGACAGAAAACAAAGGTACTTGTTCTCTGCTGCATTTTCATCATCAGGAAGGTACCTGTGTTTCAGGTGACTGAGAAAGCACCGCTGATGAAAGCGAGCAAGGGCTTCTATGGAGCAGAGTAAATAAGAAAGTGGGCTTTGGAAATAGATGTATTTGTCTGCAATGGTCAGTGCAGAGTTTCATCTCTCTGAGGGCACAGAGCCATTGTCCTCTCCAACTTTCTGTGAGTTAACTAGTGTTGTATTTCCCCACCTGACTTTCCCGTGATAACACCAAGCACATATTTTAACTGCCTTTAGAATACTAGATAAATGTGGAAGTATTGTAACCAGTTCTCTTTCATTCATGTGCCTCTGTTTGGTTTATTTTTGCCAGATATTGTTTTGTTCTTACCCAATGTAACAGGAATGTGACTGTGACGAATGTGGGTGTGCCTTTGAATGACTTTTGGTGCTGGATCTGGATCTGTCTGTAAGGTGAAGTTTCGGTCCCGTACGTAAGGCACTGGACACGTGGATGCAGCTCTTGAAGTGCATCTTCCCTTCCAGGCAGGTGGCAGACACCTGAGACCTGGGTTAGCCTCCTGTGGGTGACAGCATCCCCACTGTGGAGCAGCACTGCCAGCGACAGCCCCGCGGGCTGTCAGGCTCACTCCTCTGACTCTGGTTATCTGAGCTAAGACACTGTCAGAGCTGATGATGTGATCAGTTGCTGGAGGTTGACTGTCCCTGGGGGTGGGGGGAGAATTGTGAGAAGCCATTTGATGGCTATCAGCATGACTGTGTTATTCCTGCCTATCCCTATGAAGTGGATTACTTCCAGCTGGCCCTTAACCAAAATCAAACTAAATATGTGCTTAGGCTCTTTGGTCTTTTTAAAATCTCCTTTTATTTTGCGCTTTATTCCAACTGCTAAATAAAGTTGCCCGATTTTGAGGGAGCTGTTTGTGAATCCCAGGAGAAACCCAGGTGGCTGAGAGCAGCCAGGTCTGCAGGGGGAGAGGTGTCCATGTAGACCAGGTAGCGCTTGCCTCCTGGCTGCAAATAACAAAAAAGCCAGGTTGCACACAAAGGCCAGCCCAGGATCAGACCAGGAGGAGAGGGACCAGGGGTGAAGTCACTCCTGTGATGTTGGAAATAACACGTTAGGATTCTGGTAACAGCTGATCCAGATTCTGCTGTCTGCTCCTACGCTTACAACTCTGCAAAAAAGACCTCAAACATCTTTGGGTTTATTGCCCCTTGGATACATATACATCCCCCACCCAAGAGTGAATACTCCTCTTTAGCAAAATTATGTTTGCTGACCCTTTGCAGCTGCTTTGTAAAACTTTGATCCTTTGAAGTTCATGAGAGTTTCATCACTTGGCTAATGGAGTGTGTCCAGAAAGCACAGAAATCTGTTTTGTCTTACGTGCAGCTCAGCGATGCTTTGCTTTGCTATCTCATGTGGAGTCAAGACCAGCTGATGTGAGGAGCAGGCTCTGAAGCAGGCTCTGAGCCCTCAGCTTCTCCTGTTTCATGCCAAAGTGGGAAGTTTCTCCTGTGACGCCATCTCCAGTTTCCTTGACGTGTTCCACGTGGCAGATTCTCCCGACAGAGCCAGAAGATGAACAGTCACTGTTCTCTGCTCTGGACTTAAACACTTTTAATAGGAATACAACTTATTTGCGATGTATTTTTGGTGGTTGACAGGGTTTTTTTCCTTGTCTTTCTGCAGAGCTTTGAGTAAAAACCTGTTCCCTAGGGAAGTGCCAGTGTTCCAGCCTTGGGAGGTGTTGGGAATCCTTTACTGCACGTTAAATCCACTTCCACGTGCAGAAACAGTGCTAAGCAGCTCTGAGTTCTTTTGCCCTTAAGTCTTCATCTTCTCTGAACCTTGAACTCTTGCAGTCAAGTTAATTAGAGCAGCCTTTAGAAGTTCAAAAGCTACAGACAACAATCGCATTACTGTTCTCTCAAACTTTCAGAAATACTCTTCCAACAATCCCTCTCTGGTGTATGGATTATATTGAAAAAAAAAAGTTGTGTGCTGGTTTGGGAGGACCTGTGTGAGTCACACAGAACCAGGCTCTTCCTGAGTAAGGGATTCAGCCTGTGTTTGTTTTCTGGAGCCTTCATCCCACGTAGAGTTTGTGTGTGCCTGTGCTGGCCAGAGAGGGCATCTCTGGGGAGCACCTCCCAGGCTACGTTACCCCACTTCTGTTAGAGCCAGTGCAGACACTGCTGCCTACAGTTAACATTGCTTGGCACTTCCCAGCATAAGACACTTCTACACTGTTACCTTTGCTGAGGTTAAACCATCTGCATTACAACTTTTCAATACGTGCCTCTTGATGAATTCTTTAAAAGAATATTTCCCCTGAAAAGATTCAGTTCGTGGTGGTTGGTTGGTTTGTTGTGTTTGGTTTTGGTTTTTTTTTTTTCCTCCTCTTTTTTTCCCTCAGAACAATGTTCAGGGAAAACATGTGCTTCTTTGAATAGCTTTTGTAGTTTCTCATTATTGGGATGTGCCAACAATACAACTTGACAGCTGCTTGACTCCTTGAGGAAGTACTCACTGGAGTGTCCTCACATCTCCTTTGCTCACTTCTTTTCCTTGCTGCTGCGCAGTGATCTAAGGGTAAGACTACAAAAGGCAGAAGTAGGGAACTTCTAACAGCAAGAACTCCTTGCAAACTACAGCAGTGACCATTGCTGGAATTTCAGTGAGCCAAGCTGACGTAGAGAGGCCAGAAGGGTTGGCATTTAGTTAGATTTCAGTTTGATTAGACATTACTTTAGACAATTTTGTTAACTTGTAATTATTTTTTAAGAATTACTATTATGCTGCAATGTAAAGTTATTAATAGCAAAATAAAAGGTATGCATTTTGCATGTGTTAATGCTTGGCCATCTAGAGGGAAAGTCCTTCCTCGTTGCATTGCTGGACAAAGACTGATAGAAACACATCCATGCTCTGCTGAAACACCATCTTCTTGTGTCAGGATAATGAAGGCAGCTCAAGATGAGGTAGAGGCTTGATGGCAAAACCCAGTACAGTGTTTATTAGTGAATTACCATTGTCTGTGGACAGCAAAATTTGAACGATACCAAAAGATCTCCAGCTAGCAGCTGCTAAAATTTAACAGAGCAAATCCGGTGGAATTCAGCCTATCCTACTAGGGGCAAACTTCTGGAACAAGGCCTTTTGTTCCAGTGCTGCCAGGCTAAACAACAAGGCCATTGACTGCATGTGCCAGCCTTTGTTAGTGCAGGCTACCTGAAAAGATGAAAATGGCATGAATCTGCAATTTCACATCCTTTAATTCTCAGCTGCAAAACTTGCATCTGTAAATGGACCCAAGTTCATGTTGACTTACGCTTGGATGTTAAAAGATCATGTTGTCATGGTCCATCCCCAGGAAATGAATTTATTTCCAGTGGCAGTGCTGAATAACACTCAAGGAGCCATAGCATAGTTTTGATCTTTCATATTGCCACGATTATCACAAAAGGTCATTAATTCATCCATGGACCACCAGTCAAATCAGTAAGCCCTACGGCCAGCTTCAGAGAAAGATAAGGAAACCAAATGAAAGGCATTGAGACCACTTTCTCTTCCACTTCATCACACTTCTGCTAAGCCATATACTGACAGGAACGTGCTTCCCCAAAAAGGAACTGTTCACAAATCACCTCCAAGAAAAGACATTCACTTTCTCACTGAAGATTCCTCACCTGTTGCACCCCTTCCTTTCCAGGAGGTAATGATATTTTTGTTCAGCCTACATTGAAAACATTATTTTTGTTCAGGCTTTACTGAATCCACAGCCAAATCTGCAGTCTAATGGTGAATCAAGCAGATGTTTTACCTTCCCTGTGTTGAAAGGCAGCTGCATGGTTTTCTGGAAAGTTTTTCAAGCACCAAACCTAACTGATTGGCACAATGATCTCATATGAGAGTAAAACTTGTGGTAAGAGGTGCTGGCAAAGCTAGGCTACAGTGCAGTGGACTGGATAAACCTACTTTATGGTGATTATACAGGCAGTCTAAATTTAATCCATTCTGCAGAAACCTTTCCTCTGGACAGTCAAGGGAAATCAGGCACTGGATCCCACCTATCTACATCTGTATTCCCAGAGTCACACACAGAGAATGGAGGGGACCTCTGGAGATCATCTAGTCCTTCCCCACAGAGCCAGCTGAATTCCAACAGGCAGGCACAGAATCCAGTCATCACACCTAAGCAGGTGATCCCATGGATGTTTGTTTGTTTCTTTGTCATCTTCCTCAGAAGATACGTTGCAGTCCTGTGAACTGGAGGAAGGAAAGGACTGTGACCTGTAACATTCTGCCAGCAACCCTTCTGAGACATCACAATGGCATCTGGTATTCCAACATCACCATTTGGAAATAAAATTACTCTTCCAGTCACAGAAAAACACAGGATTGAACCTTGAAACTGGAAGACAAACACAGATCTTTGACCCATTTCTGATCTGCAAAAACTCAACTGTTAGATCCAAAAGTTCATGTTCTTTATTCATAATAATCCATTTCTATTGCTCTAGAAGGTAGCTTTCCTCTGCATTTTTCACCTTCCCCTTTTTCAGTTATTTAGGAAGAAAAGATAGTCAAGCTTTTCATTTTTCTCATCTGAAGGGAAAAGCACCTATGTTTTTTAGTCTTTCTACAATTATCAGAAGGAATGCTCTGTTCTCTCTCAATATCTACAAATGTCCTTATCAGAGAAACCAGCTAACAGTTTACTGCCCTGACCAACATTCTCTTCACTTGACAACACTAGTCACAGGATTTTGATAATGCTTGATACAGCATGTTGAGAAAAAAATGCTGGAGATTTTTAAACTCTGGAAAAAGTCAACCTGTAAATACCATATTCATAACCAGGAAAAAAGAAAAACAAAAAAATGTTCTCAATGAACAGATATCCTGCATGAGCTATATTGGAATAGCTACTTCATTAAAAATCTGTAGGGCTCTCTGTTCTCTATAAACCCACAGAATTTCAGGTATCTCTATTATTCACCTAGTTACTCACTCTCAAACCATAGTTAGTCATGAGAAGGTAAATTACAGATGCCAGAGAAAGGCAGAGGATGACCATCTTTTGGACATGGCACCTCTATTCACACCAGTTCTCAGCCTACTACTTTCTTAGCTTATGATACCTCCTCTCAAAAACTGAAGAGGACATTGCCTAATTTCATTTGCAGGTAATGTGCTCTGTGTAGTGATCATTGACTATGACAATGAGCCAACTGCTGAGGCTGCTCAGCCACTGAAAGTGTTCTGTAAGGACAAATTTTTCCTTCAGCCTCACTCCTTGCTCCCATCCTAACCCAACTATTAAGCCAGATTTTGTTTTCTTAGTTGTTTTATAAACCAGTTCTCATCCTCTCCAAGGCAAGGGAAGCTGCATTCCAGTGGTAAGACAGCACTGCTTTGAACTGAGCCAGGGAGTTCAAGGAAGTAGCTAAAACTCTGTCTCTGATGTGGATGTGAACATCTACACACTGCTGGTGACTAACAGGGTGAGCTGAAAGGGCAAGCAACATGACTGCACAGGATTATTGTTATTTTAGATTTCCAGTTTGGGGCTTTTGAACACAAAGTTTTCTAAAGTCAGGCAATACTTGTACACCGTCACTGTCTGTGTGTCCTCTCCAATCTCACAATTGCCCTGTCCATGGAGCTTTTGCCTCATAGAGGCACAGAGCATCTCCCAGGAATAAATCAGGGATGCTGAGCAGACAGATTGACCGAGGACATAAGGAGACCTGGATCTCACCTCTGCTACCATTGACCCCCTGGCTCCCAGCGACAGAGCCGTCGCTTTCTGTGTGCCAGTGATGCTGAGCTACTGGAGTCCAGTCTCACCTGTTGCAGAACTGGGAAGGTGGGTGGTGAAAGAAGCAGCAAAATGCAGGAGAGAAAAGCAAGTCCTATGGATAAACCCTGCATTTTGTCCCATGAGGTTAGAATTTAGTCCTACTTCTGTCATAAAGCTTCTTTCAGATACCAAGTCATTTAAAACATCGTAGCCCTGGATGGCTTCTGTGTCTATCTCCAGAAACTCAGTGCAAGGTGTTGAGTACCCAGCTGGAGCTTACACCTGTAACAGATCTCAGTAAGGATGCCACTTTTAAAGGAAAAGGTACTATATTCTCTTAGGTACTTAAATCTAGGCCTCTTTAATTGAATGGCAGAAATTGGTGGACATCTCTGGCAATATTTAATTTCATGTCCCCATGGGTAGAGGACGGACAACAATAAAAATTTCATGGGCAGCTTGTAAAGAAAACTTAATGGTTGTTAAAAAAAAAAAATTACTACGTTGAATCTGTCATCGAGGTCCACATGGAAGTATCCACTAGCCTTGTTAGAAAGCAAGATTTTGGGGGAAGAAGTTACATCCTTTTCACTAGAGCTAGATATGATGACGTCCACAGAAATTGCCAAGAATCTGTTCCTATAGGTACAATTACAATTCTTTTTTCTTCAGTTTTTTAAATCTGACTGTGATACTTTCTTAGTCTAATCTAGAAGTCAGTGTTTTGCAGATCAATTAAAGTGATGTCTTAGTAGTTTAGAGAAGTAGGAGGCTCCCTCTTCTAGACTTTCCTGTGAAGAGTCTTCTTTAACAGTAGTTCCTTCGGGCGATGCCACTCTCCTCAGTGTCACAGACCAAACCCCTCTTTCTGCCTGAAGTGACCCCTGTTCAAACTGCCCCCACTACAGAATGTGAAATACCTCAGCTCTGCCTTGGACAGATAGATACAGATTGCAGGAAATGCTTTTTTTCTTGCATTTTTGTTCCTTCCTTTTAGCTTCAGTGCCTCAGACTGAGATGCAAATGAGGAATAAGTGAGGAAGAGAAGAGAGACAGAATTACAGAGAGTATCAGAGTACCAGGGTGAGCCCCATCCTAGGTGTTGAGGACAAATAAACATAGGATCAAAATAGGAAAGAAAAAATGTTAGGTGCAAGGGGATATTATATATTTCATATCTAAGGTGTCAACATAATTTGGCCAGTATTGAGTTTTAAATTATCCAGTTGCCTTAGATCAAGAAAGCCTGGATCACAAAACCAGGAGCAGGATTAATCTCACCTTTCTTTAGGCAGCTGCAGAATAGAATCATGCAATCATCATAGAATCGTTTTGGTTGAAGAGACCTTTAAGATCATCGAGTCCAACTGTTCCCCCAGCACTGCCAGGTCCCCACTGCCCCGTGTCCCTCACACCACATCTCCACGGCTTGGAAACCCCTCCAGGGGTTGGGACTCCACCACTGCTCTGGGCAGCCTGGCACAGCCCTGGACAACCCTTTCAACAAAGACATTTTTGCTAATATCCAACCTAAACTTTCCCCTGGCACAACTTGAGGCTGTTTCCTCTTGTCCTGTCACTTGTTCCAGAGTCTGACCCCCACCTGGCTCCAGCCTCCTGTCAGGAAGTTATAGAGAGACAGAAGATCTCCCCTCAGCTTCCTTTTCTCCAGGCTCAATAACCCCAGATCCTTCAGCAGCTCCTCATAAGACTTGAACTCTAGACCCTGTAGTTGCCATACTTCCAATCACTAGAAATTCCATCAACAGAATAAATCAATTTTGGGCTTAAATTTAGAGTTTAGAGCTAGGCATCTGCTTTAGGATGAGATGAAGCCTGCTGTGAATGCTATTGACTATGCTGATCTGCTTTTTGTTGACTGTGAAAAAGTAGCATCAGATGATTTGCTCAGATGCTGATGCCCACAGCATAGACCATCACTTTCAGCCATATCAGTCCCACCCCTTTTGACATCCTCCAGGTAATCACTGACTGCCTCTCAGCTACTGAATGCTTCATTTCCAACTCCTACCCCCAAACGCTGAGAGGGTGGTAATCAACTTAATACAACCAATGGCTGATAGGCACTTTATTATCAAGAGTTCTGATCTCATGGATTCATCTCTACATATCAAGTATGGCCGTGATCCCTTGGTTAGAACAAGCCCTGGAGATGTAGATCCATTCCCATCTACTACAGATCTCTGTGATACTTTCAGTGCTGTAAAATCCCTGCCACCATAACTGTTTCAAATTCAGCTCTTCCATCATCTGTGAAGATCTTCACAGACATTGCAATGGCTCACGGTGAGGTCAAAATGGAGTTCACTTTTCAAATGAACTTGATGCCATGACCTGTACTTTGCCCATAAATTAGAACATTCTTCATTCAGCTAAACAGATGAATGACTGTGCTCCTGACTCTACCCAGACTGCCACTACAGGGAGTTGTCCACTTCAAACTGGAAGCCTGGTATGGGCATGGAAGAACTTCCTGCCTGGCTGAGGCTGATTCTTCCCAAAGCTGGATTGACTGAGGCTGTTTCAAGCACCTCTAAAACCATTTTCTGCCACTGTCAGAACTCCAGCCGACCTGGCTTTCCACTCTTCCTAGACTGCTCCCTGCCGGTGTTCCATACAACTTCTCAACTAGAAACATTCCCATGCAATGTCAGTAAAGCCATTGAGGACATTGACAGGAAGGTCAGTTTCAACAACCAAAATATTGTTAGAAATTGACAGGTCTTGCCTCAGTAAGGGAAGCGTGAAACACCTTCAGAAATAAGGAGGAAACGGTGATCTGGACAATTCACCACACAACCTCTGGAGAATCTGATTTTTTCTAGCAGAAACAAGAGGAGAGGACAAGCTATCATGGAACGCCCTGTGAGCAAAATCCTGCTGGTACCTTTCAGTTGGTGCCAGTCACAAAAGCTGGTACCTCTCAGGTGCTTGGACCTCAGCACTATCGCCCCGTATTTTTGCATAGTGTGGCTGATTCTCCTGAAAAGTCTTAAAATGCAACAATGACAAAAGGTTAGAAGAGAAAGCAAAGAAGAATGAATGGTGACACAAGGGTCATGTCAATGTGTGTGACAGAAGGACTTCGTTCACTGAGGAGGAAACGTGGGGTGCAGCTGAAACATTAAAAACCAGAAGTAACTCTGAGCTTTTGTTGTTTCCTTGAAGTAGTGAAACCAGCGCAGTCCTGGTGAACCGTGTTTCTTCATCCAGAAGATCAAAACACCCAAGATTTGGTTTAGTGCAATGGTGAGACCCTTAGTACAAACGACAAAGTTCCATTCTCACCCCTCGTAAGCAAAGTAACATCTTCAGCAGCCACTGCTGCCCTCTCGGCGTCCAAACCGATGAGTACCGAGGACTTTCAATGTCGTCCTTCAAAGGGTGGCTCCAACAATGACGGTGTGCTGAGTACAGCTCAGAAAGGATTAGAGCACATCTTAGGCACGGTGATTAAACACTCACCTCCAGAAGGCAGTCACAGAGTTCCTGGATCCTAACCATCTCCATTTCATGCCTAGGCCTATCCTGTCAATGATGCTGTTGCTGTTGTTGAGTGACCCCCTTTTTCATCACTTACGTCTTGAAGATCTCAAGAAGTGTTTTAAATACAGATCATTTCTAACCTTTTCACAGACTAGTTAGGAAATCCCTACGGTATGAAAAGTATGAAAGCTGGTAGATCTTTTATCTGTACGAATAATGTCCATCTAGCAACCCAGTACCTGGGTAATTTCAGTTACCCAGAAGGGCTTTGACCTGGGGGACGTGATGTATTTGTCGCAAAGAACAGGCAGGTTACCCAAGCCTGAGCAAAGAATCTCCTGCTCTTCCCACATAAATCATCCAAAGCTCACACATGAATCCATGTTTTCCAAACAGGTGCCTGCTGGACAACGGTCCAAAACTTGTTTATCAAAGTAGAACGTTGAGGAGTTTCTTGGCTTTCCAGAAATGTTTTCGAAAGGCTTTGATAAAAAAGAGGTAATTTGATCAAAAATCAGTTGAGTCAATGGGTTGATTGACTACACCACTATGGTGAACGCTGGTTTGACTGGTGCTGTCCTGCGGCGGAGCACGGCTCCCTGCTGTGGGATGGAATAAGAAACCCCAGAACAAAAGCCCTGGTGTGACAGAACGCCCTGTCCTGACGCTGGTTCTGCCCCACCCTTCAGCCCTGTGGAGATCAGAAACGTCACCGTGCAGAATTCGCTCTTGAAGGAGTAACTCATCACATCTACCTTTGCACAACGATGCCTCCAATTCATCAGGTTGATGGTCTACTACACAGCACTTCAGTTACACAATTTTGTGTGAAGCACCCTCAGATGACTTATCAAGTGACAAGAACAAGTTGTGTGGTGTAACTACTGCTGGACTAATAAGAAAATCAATGGCTCAGCTGCTTTGTCTTGACCCATCATACCAGGAAGGCTTTGATGGGGCCTTCCTCATTTTGCAAAGACGGTCAGTTGGGAGATGTAAGCCACACCTGCCATTGGCAATGACCCTTGAATCACGGAATCACAGGATGCCAGCATGGCAGGGGTTGGAAGGG
>NW_008612789.1:0-1839 GCF_000691845.1 Merops nubicus
TCTGGAGAGGTTCCAAACCCATCTGGAGACAGTCCTGGGTAATCTGTTCTGGGTCACCCTCCTGTAGCAGGGGTGTTGGATGAGAGGATCTCCAGAGGTCCCTTCTAACCCCAAACATTCTGTGATCTTATGCTTGGTGATTCAATTCATGCACATCCATTTCTTCATATCACAGTTGTGTACAAACACAGTTCAAATTATACTACAATGCATTCACCTCAATTATTTTTGTGAATTACTGTTTACATTTTATCTATGATTTTCTTACATTCTCACATAGCATTCTTTGCTTTTTTTCAATGTATGTTTTTGTTATCAGTAGAAACACATGGCCTCTTGAAACTCATCTGCAATTATTCTATACATTTTAACAGAGAAAGGCATAAGTAAAGGAACTGATGTGCTAGTCACTCCACACAAATACTCAACCAAAAAACGGAATATAAGTTTTCAAAAAACTGTTTTCTTCATAGGCAAAGTGCCATGTAATGTTATATTAAATAAATTTTATCTCCCTATCAAGTGTTTTGATAGGTCTGCTACCATTCCCTAATTTTAAGTTTAGTTTTGCATACCTATAATATAATAATTAACCTTGAATAGTATTCAGTTTGAGATGTTTTATTTAAAAGCATAGAAAAGCTTGCTGAGAAGGAGCCGTTGGGGGTCACCTAGCCCTACCTCTCCCTTGGAGAGCAATATATCATATCATCCTGTCATGAACAGAGATTTCTAAATCCCAAAGTTTTATAATACAACTGTCTGTCCCTAGCCATGATGCACCCAAACCAGTAAGATGTTTAAACCATTTCAAATGCTAGCTGTGTAACAGCACAAAAAAAAAAGCCACTGTAGTTCACACTGCTACTTCCCAACCGTAGCTCAAGCTGCTGCTGCTCCTCAGCCCTAGCTATCTGTTTGGTTTTACAGGTCATACAAAGTCAATTCTATTAAGGTGAGGAAAAAGCATTCTTTCAATGGGAGTTGAGGTCCTTCAATCTTGTTCCTCTCAAAAGCAGATTCACACCTGCATAGTCTGCATAGACCAGCTCTGGAAACCGATCTATTTCTGCTAGAATAAAAGGAAGAACTCTTCAGCTTTCAAGAGGTATTTGCTTCATTCTCATTCATGTAAAAAGTTTGTCCCATAGATGTTCTACAGCCATTTGTGATAACATAATATTAAGCCATGGCTCTGTATTTAAAGGGTGAGCTACGAACAGATCCTGAGCAACTGTGACATTTCTAACCCGTCTCACACACCACTTAAAGACTTGCCTGTTTTTCCCTCACATCTGTTCCTCAGGATTAAGCTGACAGAGACTTTAACAGTCATAGCTTGGTACCAGAGACATCAGATGCTCTAAGTCTACAGGCACTTGACCAATGCCACAGCCTAGGTCAGGCTAGGCAGTCCTCATAGTTGTTCTAGCCAGTGCAAAATGCATTCTGTGCTTCAAAATCTGAAGCAGAAAAGTTACTCATTAACAATTAATGCCAACTGTGTATCATGGACTTGACTATTACTTTGAGGAGTAGCTGAGGGCCAGACTGCCACCTACATTTGATATTCAGGGGTTTATGTGGAGTAAAGAAAGAGTATTACACTCAAAAATTACTATCTGAAAGTCCAAATACTTCCACTACAAAACCAATTAGCACACTTTCTTTTTAGCTAGTGGCATTAAATCACCTTGCAGTTCTTTTCTTTTCACAGTGCCAGAATAACGAAAAACTAGTCTGTGGTAACATTCACTGCACAAAATGTCAGCAGCTGAGATTTTTACCTTGGAAAACCAAGCAAAAATTGTCAAAGGAGACCATCAGGCAGCTGCTGAA
>NW_008612789.1:1870-11427 GCF_000691845.1 Merops nubicus
AACGTTAGGGCTAAGAAAAAGCTTAGCATAAACATTTGCAAGCTAGCCTGTTGATGTAAAGCTTGTTTACTCAGCAATAACAGCATCCATTTGTACCAAAGATGCACTTTGGTCAATAAGCACAAATACTTAAGCCACAAATTGGACTAAAGGGATTTCTTCAGAGGAAACAATTAAAGACTTAATGTGGAATACCTTGACTAAATAATCACAAAGGGGAACAATAACCTTCTTGAAATACATGGAGAATGAACACACCAAGGAGGGAGATGACTCTTCAGGGACTCAGCTAATAGGATTAAAATTTAGAATATCAGAAACTTTAATGTGTAACCTATTAGGCTGTGGAATAATTGCTATCACCAGAGCGAAGAGACGTTTCATTAATACTATATAGACAAAGTACTCACAGTAAGACTGGAGAAAAGCAATGAGACCTTAAAGGTTTTTTAGTGGCATTATTTTTATTCAGACTTACAAGTCAATTACTGGACTCTTTTAAAGTATTTTGGAATAAATAATTTTAAATAATTGGTGAGATTTTCAAATGAAAGCAAGAGAAGAATTTTCTCCCAATCTTCCTACAGAAAATACTTCTTCAGTAGAATATCTTCCTCACTGTGGTTCAGTCTGTAGGCAAAGAAGCTCAAAAAAACCCCCCACCCCCACCCCCCCGCCCCGGTCACAGCTAAACTTCAGATATCGGGTAACACTGGCAGTATCATCTTTCATTTCTCAATTTAAAGCAGTCTCTGCATCATTTCCAGAACTTACCCAGTCACACTCAGTGAAGGTAATGATAAACTGACTTTTTTTAAAGATCAAAATCTTTGTTGCCACAAAAGTTTGTAACAGAGACTCCAGTAAAATGAAATGGAGCTGCAGTTTGAATCCCAAGCTCTGGGAAAGACACTGTTTGCTCCTAGCAGGAAGTTTCACTCTGAATATATATATACCTTCAACTCAAACAAGCTAAGTAAAGTCACCTATTCTCATCACACTTGAATAAACTCAGTGCACAAATTCCCCAAATCAATGGTGAATTAAAAAGAAGTGGTAATTTCTGCATGCTAAATTATCTCATATCTAGAATTCTGCATTCCCTGCACCAGGTACGTGTATACTGGAATAAAGAAAAGTAGTTCAGCTGGAAACAATTTATCTATTACATTTCAGGAGGCTGCCTTTTGTTTCAGAGACAGAAAACAAAGGCCACAACAACAAAAATCCACAGTAAACTTATTAATGCTGCTTTTTAAAAACATATTGCTGGGTATATCAAGACTGACCATAGGAGGGCACTGTAAAGTTGTACAAGGCTTGGCAAGCCCACATAAAGTAGACATATAACTACTTAAAACCCAATCCAGTTAGAAGAACTTAGCAGCAGCAGAATGCCATCATCCTATCAGGGTATTTTTGCAACTTTCTTGGTTTATGTATCTTCAATATTTTTTAATCTAAAGAAAACAATTATGTATACCAATCTGGAGCTAGCAGATGTGGGGACAGAACTTGTTATTTGTATTATGCTAATGTAAGCCAGTTGAAAATACACAATTAAATTGCAAGTCTGGTAGGCATGTTAGGCTTGCATACGCTACCCACCCCCTCAGGTTTCTCATGCCCAAATAAGTCTCAGGATAGTCTGCAACTCAAACGCGAACGTCCTCTGCTCCCTGCAGTATATAAACCAATCTGAAGAAAAGCAACACCTGAGTAAGACAATAAAGGAATAAAAGCAAAAGAAAAAGGGTGGTTTTGTTTGTTTTTCTTTTTAACTGTATGTAGTTTAATTACATGTAGCATACAGCTCTTTTAATCTGTTATTGACTATCAAAAAATACCTTGAGCCAAGTCTGGCTTTGTTCATCTACAAGCCAGCAGTACTGAGACTAATTCCCAACAGATGTTCTCCCCCCAGCTTTGCTGCTCCTCCAAGGAAATGTCATCCTCTTTCAGAGGGCCTTTTCCAGTTCTGGATGTCCTCACAAGACATCCTCCTGTGTAAAATCTTCCCCACGTTGTTACTGTGGAAGCAGCCATGGCTACATCTCTGCCATCATCTCTTGCAATCTTGAGATAAGCAAGGGAAGCAGCAGCAGGGGCTGGAACAGCATGATTGTTATGCCTCCTGGTTTTGCCAGTGGCACTACCAGTCCTTGCAGGGGAGATGTTACATTCTGGTGCTATTTGCCCCATTGTCACCTCACTAACATTTCAATTATAAATGTAAAAGAAATATTTAATTGCTTTGAGGTAAATGTACTTCTAGAAATTAAAGCTGGATTATACAAAGCAATGTATAAAACTGGCAGCTATTACCTGTGACTTCCTCAAGCTATATATTTTCTCACTGTAATGAACCAGCCTAAAGCATTTTACTAAAAATATTTCTTTCAATAGTTATTTATCATTTATTTTACTTCCACTTCAAGGAAGTCATTCATTATTTAAGTTACCCCAAATAAATTCTCACACAATCTGGACAAGAGGAAAGAAAAACCTCAAAAGAGTTTTGCTGTAGTTTTTCCAGTGTTGTCAAATGATGCCTTTGCAGACACAGGTGGCCAGCTCTCACTAATCCAATGAAAGAATGCTAAATGTATTCAATTAATGGATTTATAGATCCAGAAACACAGTTTTATGTTGTGCAAAGAATATCATGTATGCCATCACTGAAAAATACATGGATGTGAGAAGGCAAAATAAGAGAATTGCAAAGGCTGGAGGCTTAAAAAACAGGTACACTAGAAAAATCAGCTTAGAGAGATTTCTTGTATTTTCTTCATAGCATGAACTTTAAAAAAAGTATTTTCCATGGGACTGGTCCAAAGGAATTGTGGTAACAGGAAATGGCAAACTTCAGTTCCAGGCAGATAGGCTCTATAGACCAATTAAGTTGATTTACCTACTTATCATTCAGTTACCACAATAAAAATAGAGGAATATATTGGATTCACTGAAGAAATAATTTGGAATTAGGATGGCATTGTGAAAAACACCGATCTCAAAAACGTGTAACTAACCTGAACCGTAGTTAAAAAGTGCATTTTGGTTTCTCTCTCAGGAACATCTGCAGTGTAATCCAGCTTTCACCTGTATTAGTAATCCTGGCACAAGTGGGTTTATTGATCTTCATGTTTACTGACTGGAGAAAGTGACACCAAAGTCACCCCTGTAAGTTTGATCTATTTAAAAGAAATAATTAAAGAGTGCAGTTAGTAATTTTCCACAGATAGGGTAAGCAGTTTAGAACGCAATAAGATTAACTACTGCTACTGCTGTTAGATGCATCTGCCTCATGTTTTGCAGGGAGAACAAAGACCACCAGTTGCTGAAGGTTTATTAAAATAAACTCTGAGTCTAGAGGTATACGAGGTATAAATGATCTCTTTAGTCTTACTACCTCTTTACTCAGCTCTAAGGCTTGAAACACAATAAATGATGTTCTGAAAATTATTCTCTGCCTATTTTTCTCTTGCAAAGATATATCCTTTAGTTCAGCCTCTTTCTACTCCCATAGCTTTCAGGCTTTACAAATTGAGTAAGACCATAAAGTGTTCCTCAGATAAGAAAAATCCTTCCATTGCTTCTGAGGCACAGTCATGGACCATTTTTGCAATCAGAGGAGTCTGCCAGCCCCTCTGGCTTCTCCCCCCATGCTAGATCCTGCACCTCCATCCTTCCTCCCTCCTTGCCTGGCTGCCTGTGGGAAGCTGCACCCCACAGGAAGGAAACGTCACCCCAGGGACACACATAGGGACTTTTAATTTATTTTTGTATAGAGACATTTCCTGTGGCTATACAAGATCTTTCTACATGACTTAGAGCTAGGAAACACTAATAGCAGAATTATCAAAATATTTAGATTTCAGGGGATTGAAACTGTAACCAAGCTTGTGTAAAGAGCTCAACAAGAAGGGAGAAAGACACTGAGATACTGAAATGTTTCAAAATTTAAAAACAAAGCGGCTTTCACACTCATTTTTTTGTTTCATACATGACCTAGAAAACTAATTACATTATACTCAAGTCCCTGTGACCACAGCTGATGGCACAGCCCTTCACTTACAGCGACTTATCTATTTTCTTTCAAGACTCCTCACTCTTCAATACTTTGAATAAATAGCACCCAGTTAATTTTCAGATATTTTTTTATTGGATTTCTCTTGCTGCTCACTGTTTTGCTGTGCCTATTCTTCTTTCTCAAAATCCTGCACTGCAGGCAGTGATTTGGGCCTGTTTTCCTTCCCAGGAACATGGCAGCACACGAGCAAAGGCGGGAACACAGGGCAGGACACCCTGCGCCCCTGAAGCACGCGGGATTCCTCTTTTCACACTCAATTTTTAATAGCCAGTTGCAATTTAGGTATAAACGTTGAAATTCTAAAATTATGGTGAGTTTTTGAAAACATGCAGCATTTGATTGCTGTTTGTAGGGTGAATATAACTATTTCTGTCAATTCAACACATGCTCTGTTCTGCACTGTACTAAGCCTTCTCTGGTGTTTTCTTTTGCAGGTTTCCCTCTGAATTATGACTAAATGTTGTGTAACCTGAGGGCTGAACCCCTAAAAAGGTCAGAACTCCACTTTCTCTCCTCAGAACACCAGTGGCACTGCCCTCAAACACAGATGCCTGCTGAGAAAAGGGAGAGACTGGGGAGGAACCCACAGGAGGCGAGAAGGCGTGAGGGGCCTGAAGAAGTTCACAGTAAGGACAGGAAGGGACCTATCTCCTGGAGCTAATTTTAATATTTTACACTTATTAAATATAAAAGAATTCTTACCCACTTTCCAAAGTCAAGCTTTAATATCTGGTTGAGTCATTGTCACTTTTTTATTGCTTCTTTCCTGCTTCCTCCGCCACCCTCCAGCACTGCCAGAGAACCCTCATACTCTTTGAGGGATTTCTTTGAAAGCACTCATTCTCTGAAGACTTGGTAGACAATTAAAAGGTGTGGGGAGAAGAAAATTCTACTTTTGTTCTTTATATGCTGCTAAATTATAGTGGCAGGGGGACAGCTATGTGATGTAAATGAGCACTGATGGGAATTATGGAGCTGCAGTCTTCCACAAGTTTGAGAATTTATTGCTTAACATATATTTTGTCATATGTTCTGGTGCTTATTTTTTATTTTTCCATGTTTTCCCTTGACATCAAAGCTCAGATAAAGCAAATCTAGCAAAACTTGCAGATAATTATATTTCACCTCAGTTTTACAGACTAACTGCCACCAAGTGTGGATACCCTGGAGTGGAGACCAGAACATACGAATATCAGACAAACTTAGAAAGTCTCTCAGGGTAAACCAAAGGAGGAAAGGAACAATTTATTTCCCAGTAGAATCAAAAAAAAGCAACTCAATTAAGTGCTTGATCATTACCAAACAGTCGTCTTAAAAGTTTTTAGCATTCAGTTTGTAACCTGACCTAGCTCCATTGAAACCAAAGGCCTCTCCACTCAAAATACTCCCACTTGTCAGATCCTGACTGCATGTAAACTCAGACATAACACAAATCCTGTTATTCTCTTGATTTCCCAGGTAAATGCTCTTAGGGTTGGGATTTTTAAAGTCTGAAACATCTCAAAGACAGTGTCAGGGAAGAAAAAGGAAAGCCTGGCCTAGGGAAGGAACACAAGGAGATAACACCATGGCAGAAGCAGTGGATGCAATGATACATTTAAAGGAAATTAGATTTTCCAATGCTTAAGACAGTCTCATTTTGAGCCTACACCCAAGGTCACCTAACTGCTAGTGTCTGAACAATCCTAAGAGTAATTATTTGTTCAGACTGTATCAAGGCAGATGAAACCAGTAGCTCAAGATTTGGTTTAAATGGCTGCAAATCCACAAATTCCAGTCCCAGAAACTGTTAGCCATGGGATATTAAGCCTGAAACATGTTGTGTCCAGGAGTAAAAAGGTACAGACTACATTAGTATAAACTAAACAGTTTGAATGAGACTTTTATTTGGTTCCTTTGCGCATCCTCAGAGAATTTTTTAGTTCATGTACTGAAATGGTGTTTGAAAAAGATTAACCTGACTTATGGAACTATCTCTGCTGTTAAAGTACAATAGGGGTACTATGTGTGTATAGGTGCTAGGAACAATGAAAGAAACAAACCCTCTGTTTTGACAAAAGGTGATGTGGACTGAAAGACTAGTCACTGTGGGACAGTAGCAAAACAAATACTAGTTGCAAACCTTGTGTCCTTATTTTCAAGGCTTACACTGGTTCTCACAGCTAAAACTGCTCTAAGAAAAGCGACCTTACTACCTGCTAGAAATGAACTTACACTTTGTTAAAATTAGCCTTTTCCACAGTGCATTACTAATTCTCACTGACACATCACCTTTCACTGCCATTTGCTTTTCTTCAAGCTGGGAATCAAGCTTTTGAATCACAATGGCAAATGCAATTCCCCTGCTCTGATACAAACTATTAGACAATGGAAAATTATTTGCTTTCTTCCTTGTTTGGGATGATTTTACTTCAGAGAACTAGGATTGTCTTGTCCAGAGTGGATGTCAGCTGTGACTGCATGTATGTATCAAAGGAATTCCTCTCTTCCAGAAGACCTTACCTAGCACACTAATTGACATATTTCTAGATGAATAAGTGGCAATTGTGCACTGTGATTTATGGAGAAGCAGGTTTGTTTAATCACTGTAGTTTTTTTAAGTCATTACAGTTCTTGTGATCCACTGAGCAAGCCTATTTGCATAACTAGGTTTTAAATGCAAATCAGATAAAGAATTTTACTAAGTGGATGATTTGTACAATACAGCCCTTAGGTCTCTTGCAGAATTACTTTGATGAGGGGATGTTTCTTTAATTACGCTGAAGGCCAATTACCCCATTACAGCCATATTGTTTTCTGGATTGCATATAATTTTGCTGTTTCCAAAGATTCCCTGCCATAATTCTGAAGAAAATGCAAACAGCAAGCAGACTCTTGAGACACATTAGGCAAGAGATGAAGATGCTTTAGCGAATTCAATTTAAGCTGCAACATTAAAGTGATTTTGTTGAATAAAACATAATGCAATAATGAGCCTGTGTATGTCAACTCTGCAGAGAAGATAATAGCTGGAGAACTGGCTTTCCTTTCCTCTTTTCTAGACTTTTCTTAGACTCATTAGTCAGAGGCAACGCTGCAAACAGAAACCTCTTCTAGTATATGCTTTATTTCAGTTTAGCTATATTTCCTATAGCTGAATAAAGTGTTAAAGGAATTTATATCAGCTTCACAGCAACATTAATGAGATTACACATTATATTTTTTTTTCCCCCATTTATGCCTGATGTTAGGCATAACAATGTATAGATCACTCTAGATCACCTGGTCATATTTGCTGCCTTGTAGAGAAGGAATATTTACAAATTTATGCAATTACAGGAAAATAAATCTTTTACTCTCTGTACAGTTTTTCCTCATTCTACTCTGACATACTATTTCTCTTCAGAAACAACTAGACAGAACATAAAGCCATGAGCCCGTTCTATCCAGAGACAGGATTACACATGACACAGATCTGAAGTTTGGAGTTCATGATTTCTTCCATCTTCTTGCAGGTGCTCAGATCTTAACTGCATACAAGTAGGTCTTTTGGGACTGCAAGAACATTCACCTTTACTGGAAACAAAAGAAACATAGAAAGTTAATATTAAAGAAAACAACTAGTAGTCCATTAGTTTTAACTTCCACGAGACCTGTTCCAATTTCACATGGAATTAACTTAGAACTTCAGTTAAGGACAGCACAACTATAAAGTTTTTCTTCTAAGACCTATGAAAACATCTATCATCTGATGTTTATAAATGGAGAGGTGACTCCTAACACTTTTATCTGCTCTGTTTTTCAGGTTTTTTCTCTTGAGCTTTTATAGATTTAAGTTTCAGAAAGAACCATTTGCTTTGATAACACAAAACCTTTTGCTGTAGAGAACTCCCTGGATTCTGTAATTGTAATATACTAGTAGCATTTCAGCCTTAAGGAGCCTTCTTTCATTTATTCATGGAGTCATGTTATTTGGAAAAGAAAGGTAATAAATCTAAATCTCAGCCATTCATCATTCAGAGGGGTGCCTCACCTTGTAAATTGAAATTGTTTTAATGGTTTGGCACCATTTTTTTATTTAGTCTTCATTGAAAGAATAATAGCTAAGAAGAACAGCCAAGCTTATATATCATTACATATATGAATCAAAGGAAAAACCAAGAATGAAATGTTTCATAAACGCAAAAAGCAACAGGAACTAAAAGGAAACATTTTTTATAAGGAAACAAAAGAGAGAACTTTTTTGAATGTAAATGTTCAAAAAAACTGTGCGTTTGGCAGGTGATGAAAGCCCTGGGATCTGCAGGGTACTGATGGTTCATTTTGGAAGTTCAGTGGGTACCCCAGGGCTCTCTAGCAGACCTGTCCATGGCAGAGGTGAACATCCCTTCACTTTTGAGGGAAAGTTAGTGGAATCAGTTGCCCTGGTGACACAGACAGTAGGTTTGCCATTGCTGTAATATGGTAGTCAAACATTGAAACCTACACCCACACTGTTGTGCAAGGATTTCAGGGGAGCAGCAATTACAGAAGAGCTTTAGAGCTGATCAAAGCTGTCCTTGCACCCTTGTTTGCTCTTATCTCATTTCTGTTCTCCTCACAAGCCTCATTTCTTTGTTATTGGGGGCTGCAGAGTTTAATTTCATTAAAAAAATAATTCTGGGTTACTAAGAACAACTTTATAACTTAGGTGGAACAATAAGAGATTATGAATTCTAGGGGAATTCTTAGTTTGTGCTGATCAGAACGAAGGAAAGGCAGAAGAAATGATTTGCACTACTAAGTAGAGGTTGTAAGAATTACAAGAGATAACACATTATTTCACTAAAGGAAAACATGCATGAGCTCACATTCTCCTATCTCTGCACTTTAGTGTTCAATCCTTAAAGAAGAACAGATCATGCTAGACTGTAGAGTTGGAAAGTGTCCATTCCCATCTTTGAGTCAGAAAAACACCACTTTTTCAAAAGGTAAAGGAGGAAGGAACCATTTTCTAACAGCTGCATTTACCACAGGAATGTTAACTACTATGTCATCAGATCTACTGTGCTCATGACCTCAGATGGTAGAAAAACTTCATCAATGGTGTAATGAAGTTAAGAGACCTTGGCGTTAGCGCTTCTGAACAAAACATTGGAAACACTGCTCTGTTTCTTGCCATGTACCATTCCTTGTTCCCTGACAATTCCTTTCTCATTGTCCTAGTTTGAAAATCCCACTCGTGTTCTTGGCATCCAGAAGAGCACATTTGTGCTTGTTGCACACACAATGGCTACAGCTGTGTTGTGGTTTGAGGCTTGGAATGGGGGCGTGACTTTCCAGCAACTGGGAGGACCCCAGGTGGGGGTGAAACCATTGTATTCCCTCCCCTTCCCACACACACTCTGATAAGAGGCAGGGAGTGGTTTCTTATATCACTCCTGCCTTGGAGCTCGGAGAGGAAAGTTCTCTTTTCACTGCATGGGACCCTGGAACCATTACTGAGGGT
>NW_008612790.1:0-4106 GCF_000691845.1 Merops nubicus
CAACCCTGGGAGTTTGTATGGGGAAAACTCTAAGAAAAAAAGAAAAACAAAAGGAGAACTCCCGAAACCCCAACACGGAGCCAGATAATTGTAGTACTGAAAAAGAAACGTGCACATAAAGTGTGGATTTAAGGAAGGCTGAGAGTGAGAGACCAAATACCAATCCAGGAGTTACTTCATGTGGAAATAAACTTTGTTAATTAATTGAATCCAGTGCTATATCCAGGAAATCTAGGAATGAGTCTATGTCTAAATCCAACCGAGGAAAAAGTTTAGTGGACAGCTCTGGGCAACCACAAAGTTTTCAAATAACCAGCTTGTCTTAAGGACAGGCAATTCCAAGGATCACTTTATATCTCGGATGGTCTCCTGACTTCACTCTTTCACCCTAACCTGGTCAGTAGTCATTTTTGTTTTTTCCCTGTGTGTTTTATAATTCTGAGTGTGATCATAGAGACTTTGGAATTTTCAGACCTGCAGTTCAACACCATCTTTTCCTCCTTCCAACCAGGACTGACAGTCTACAAATGGTAGTCCACATGCTTTAAATGACGTATCTTTGTGTATTAGAACATGGTCTCCTAGGGTCCTGCATTGTATGACCTCTCTCTACCAGGATCTTACTCTCTAGTATGAGCCCTCAACAGAAGCATGGGTTGTAAGAACAGAGAAGCCCTCTTCAAGTCAAGCAGATATTGTCACTCAGTCCTTGATACTGCACGTTTGGCTCACGTGTTGAGTGATAACATGATTGATACATTTCTACAGGAAATTCAGCTAATGTTACTCTTCAATTTGTTAAGGAATTTAGGAAAACATGACATGTGTGACTGCTTTCAGCAGTGCACTGATTCACTGTGTCTATCTCAAATGCTTTAATCCTTAGAAACCGCTTGCCTCCTGCCTCTCCTGGAGGGGGGTTTGCAAGGACAGCCATGGAAACCTGTGTATGAGATCGGTGAGAGAATAACTCTGTCTTGTGCAGATGGCATGCACTTAGAAGGGGCACGCTCCATTTTGTGTGAGCCCAGTCTGAAATGGTCTCCTGACCTGAAGACTATCCAGTGCAAGAGACCAGGTAAGCCGCTGTAGTCCTCCAAGTGCAGTGCAGAAGTTTCCTTCCTGAACAGACTATGGATGTATGCTGCCTGTTCAGCCACGCAAGTATACTTCACTTTCCACCCATGTTGTGTAACACCACCACCACGTGAGCTGTACCTCAGAGAAACTTCTATCTGGGAGCTAGTTGGTGCACCGCATCTTCTCATAGCAGAAAGGGACAGAGCTGGCTAACTCCTTTTGCTCAGCTGGCAGTCACACAGGTGGCATGGAGTAAGTGTCTAGGAACTGTAAGCAAGCAGGAAGTGCTGCTTCATGTTCATGCTAACAGCTGTTTAAGCTCTGGGTTGACACTGGCAGGCACTGGCAGAGAGGGAGTCAGGCCATAGCCTACAGCAGCTCTAAGTCTAAATATTTTCCAGCTGTGGAAGGCAGACAAGGCTTTCTTTTGGACGCTCCTACCATGCTGGTCAGTGACATACAGACATCCAAGTAGCATCAGGTCAGTCACATCTTCACCCAAGGTCCCAGATGTTCTAATATCCCTGGGGAGACTTGCTCTGGGACAACAGCCACTGCTGAGGAAATGTAGGCATGTGTCCCACACTTCATGTCTCTCCTCTCCGTATCAGTCAACTGCTGCCTAAGGTCTAAGGTTGCCTGAGGGTCAGGCTTAGACCTCAGAGGGCGATGGCCCTGTGAGCTTCCTGGTGTAAACTCTCTGGCACTGTGCCATAGCCAAAAGCGCAGGAGGGGTAAGGATTTCGGCAGGAATTACACAGCTCTGCATAAACAGCTCACTGCTGCAGTGCTGCAGTATCAGTGCCAAAGTATTGCTGCCCATTACTGCTTAAGCTTAGCCTTAGTATCTGATATATTCAAATTCCAGTAATAATTAGAACTAGTTTCAAATGCTTCCATCTTTAGTGGCAGCTTGGGCCTGGGTGTATGGGGGCGTTACATTAGTACAAAAGTTTTTTTAAAAAAAAAAGGGACAAGATGTGGTTTAGAATAACAGAACAACAGATAAAAATCCCCAAAGAATATACAATACAAAGGATACAAATTAGGAAGATATTTATACACAGACACAGTGACATACTTGTGTTTGGATGAGAGTATTTAGTCATCAATACTGTCAGTATCAATCAGCTGTACAACTAACAGGCCTAGGACTGGACACATCGCAGCGGTTTCTTGTGGAAATTTCCCCTCTACAGGAAGACAGGGTTATGCCTGCTCTCTGTATTGCAATCTACTGCAACTCTTTTATTTTTTCCTTTTTTTTCCCTTGTCTGGCAATTTCTGCCTGACTATTTAGGTCAACAGGTCTTAATCCATATGGGAGATTTTTCAATCTAAAAAAAAAAATAACATTTTTAGAGATTGAGTTAAAGAACATATTCAATATTCTTAAAGTCTCGTGTCAAAGCAGGAAACTACAGACACTAATATAAAAAAAACAAATCAAGATAAAAGTTTTCTTAGAAAGTGTATCTGTATGGATTTAGCAAAGTCTTGCCATTACTTGATAGAGAAATCTTCAGAGAAATGTTTAGCATAGGCCTGTTTAACTTTCAAGCTTGGAATACAACACAGCACTTGAAGGAAGAACAGTACATGTACGATCATGAAAATTCCTTAAGAATCACTTTTGCTTTTAAAATTAGTGCAGACAGAGGACTAATGATGGAACTTGTAGTTTGCATTACCATCCTTGTATAAAGATACTCAGATTCACATTTCTTCATAGGACTTCAGAGCCTTAGCTTTTCTAGTGACAATAGTAAAGCTAATAACTCTGAAATCTAATCATAAAGCTGTTGCCAGCTATGATTCAGCACTGCTAAGTTTAGCAGAAATAAACAGCTGCTGCGGAATAAAATGGATGTTTAAGCTGGAACACAGTACCTGTCTCTTTCCATTTGACTCATCACCTGTGGATGAATTACTGAACAGTAACTTTGCAAAGTGTGTCATGTCTGTTTAACAGTGTAGGCTGGTTCCATACAGTAGATACTGCTATTGGACACGCAGGATGTGAGTTTACGTCATGGTTGTATAATTCAGTGCCTTTTTAGCAAAAGTGGTAGTATTTCGTACTAGACCTTTAACAGTCCTTGTTTTTCTGACCCTTAATAACACTGAGTTCTTCTGCTTCAGTGCCCCATGTGACACCAGAAGCAACAGAGCCTAAATGTCAGCCTTGGGAGAAAGCCCATCAGTCTCAGTGTGTGTGCAGAATGCCCTATGAGTGTGGGTAAGCTCAAGCTGAATCTGGCAATTACTTTCTCACTTTACTCAAGACCAATTAAATTTCTCAAGTCTTCAGTCCGTGACAGATAAGAAAGCTTTACTCATATGAGAAGGAAGCATTATAATTTGTTTGCTTTACAGCTCAATCAGTGTCATCATTTACCTGCCTCATCAGAGCTGTCAGTGGGTCTAAATAGTGATGGAATTTGGTTGGATGACAGAAGGTGAAGGGATAATTTCAGCTCCACTTGATCTGTGGAATAGATGGAAAAAGATAAAATGATGTTTTGAAGATCTAGAAGACTGAGAAAAAGCTGGAACAGAGGCCTTTGGGACATAAACCATCAAAGCAGTAAGCTAGTGAAATAAAGCAGATTTCTTTCCTCTGCTGAAAGACTGGAGTGTTATGAAAGGCACAATAATATAATCTCCCATTTACACAGCAGTTTGCACAGACTAATCATGTCACCTTTCCTGATCTCATAACTTGCAGACCAGGGTTTATTGCTTCTTGGTTGATATAAGTCTGTATTCTGCAATAAGCAAAGAAGGAGAAATATAAGGAAATGAGTAAGTCAGTTCTTTTCTAGACATGAAGGTAACAACCAAAACAGAGGAGTAACAAGTAGACGCTTGAGGCCATCTGGCACACTGATGACCAGGTGTGCCAAAGAGCTCAGCAGTCCAACGTTTAGGCTGTTTTTCACAGACTGAATGAAGTCTCCTACAAAGTTATCACAGTGAGTGTGAGCTCTGGGTGTGAAACCTGTCCAAGTTTATGCTTCAGCAGG
>NW_008612790.1:4137-12504 GCF_000691845.1 Merops nubicus
AAACTCTAGAGTCTAAAAATTAAAATGGGTGAACTTAGTTTAGGATTGGTAGGCCTACTGAACACTTCCCTAGGACCTGAGGCTGTTGTACTGCATGCAAAGTAAGTGCCAGGTTCATAATAACTCTGCTAAGTCTCTGTGCCTGTCCTTAAACATCTAAATATCTTAAATAGTTTGATCCTACTCTCTTGGTCTCAATACTCTAATAGTGAGGCAACACCCCTCCTCTAGTGCATGGATATGTTGAGGTTAGTTATGTGGAAGAAGAGGGGAGTCCACAATGTTAAGGAAAGCCTTGGGCAGACTCATAATAACCTTGGTAGTTAAACTAATTACTTTCAGTTATGCATTCAGGCTTCAGTTGTAATTAATCTGCTGCTTGCCTGTTTCTATTTTTTATAATTATATTCAAACTGGCAGGAAGATAGATAACAGTAATTTCTGTTACCTGTTGCCATCTTTTCACTGTCTTGAAATAACACATCTAGTAATAGAAGGATAAATAATCAGCTGTCAAAGCAGACTGATCTGCCAGCCTGTTAAGGCTGTAGGAGTAAGGCACAGAAGCAGATCCTGGTCTTTCCTCGGACAGCCGAAGCAACTTGGCTTGCGTTGCTGTGGCAGTGACTTGCAGCAGCAGCCTCTGCTTGGAAGAGAGCTGGGAACAAACATCCAGACACGAATTCAGGAACAGCATGGTTTCAGTCCCATCCCACATCCTCTCAGTTTCCAAGAGACTAGCAACCAAGACTGCCAGGGACAGCAAGAGAGCCCCACAACAGCCTAGTGAGGGGTAATTTCTCCTTCATGATGTGATGCCTTAGGCTACATCTGTCCTCACCAATTAAGAGTCAGGGAACAATCCTGGGCACCAGAGCTGCTATATGGCTAAAGCAGCTCCTGGTGGAGCTTCAGCAAGGGCCAGCTCCCAGATAATTCCCAGGCACAGAGCAGGAGTTAGTAGGTTTGGCAACCATTTCTAACAGGCAGTCTGATGCAGTCACTGTCTTTTGGGGGCAAACAGAGTTTTACAATATGAACACCAGCTATTCCCTGTGAATTAGCCTCAGTACAAGGAAGGGGTCAGATCGCAGTCAAGCGAGTTAACAGAAGAAAGCTCAGCCTCATAGTCTTTAGCTAGGCTAAAGACTATCTCTACAGTAAACATGAGATTTGATAATTTGTAAATACTAATCCCTCTTTCCCCTCCCCCCTGCACTTATTTGCGTTGTATCTGTGAGTCTCCTAAGAGTTTGTGGCCTGTGTTATATTAAAATTTATGGTCTTGAATATAATATTAGGAAGTCAAAATCATTTCCGGAATGCTGATTTTTTCACCTTTTAGTTTCACAAGATGTTGTCTGCCTCTCATTGTAGGTGAAAGGGAGACACTTTTGTCTTGCTGACTTAAATCTCCTATTTAGTTTATCACAATATGGGCTTTATTAAAAGCTTGTTCTTACTCAAGCCTCCTTTTTCAGGTGAAGGGTAGTGAATTTCTCACATGCACTTTACACAAAGATTCTTGCTTGCCTCTAGTAATTTCTATTGCATTGCTGTGATCCTGACAGCCCCGTAATATCCTCTCTCAGCATGACTGCAAAGTATTAGTTGGTTTTGTGAGTACAGATTCTTCATCCTTTCTGTTAGGCATCTGAGGATGTTGATTTCCACTGGCTTTCTCTCAGGTGGCCCAGCCATAGCACACAGGTGAGGCAGTCTCAGGACAGCTCGATGGATTGTACCATAGCAAGAGATTGGCGAACATGGACCATGAACTCCCTGGGCTCGACCTTTGGCAGCTGGTTAAACCAGCCTCCCTCCACACTTGGATGTTGCTGAAGTGGTGCAAAGCAGAAAGATGGTTGCACTTGTGTCTGGCCTTAATCTTTTCAGCTAAATTAAGTTTGCCTTTTACACAAGGTTTTGACCTTAACACACAGATACTGAGATTTGTCACTCAGGCAAATAAAGGCCTCTGAACAATTTTAAGCATAATAAACTGTTTAATTGCAGATTAGATGCTTTCCCTGGATCACACTTTGATTTTCCACATTTAAGATGGTGTTTAAAGATGAAGTTTTTCTTACAGCTCTGTCTGTAAAGATAAGTTTTATATTATAAATCAGGGCATGACTAACTCATAGGCTGTGCAGCCAGATGAGCAGACAATATAATGCTTCCTTAATCAACAGCTTGGTGCTGCATATCCATTGATCCATCCTCTTGTACCTCAGAATAAGAGGGTTAACGTCATTCTTTATGTTAACAAAAGAGCATTAAGAAAAATTCAGTGTTTTGACTAAGCACAGTAGTCAAGTGACCCGTTGCAGTTGAGAATGATAAATTAAGTAGGAGATGTAATACAGTTAATTATCTCTGAGTGCGTGTTTGGTTGCAGGTAGATGCAGCAGAATTTTCAGCCTCATCTGCTAATGAACTCTGTGACAAATTTTAAGTATCTTAGATACACTATGTTATAGGTAGTTTAAGCTTTCTGGAAGGCAAGGTCTTTTAAGAGACTTCAGAACGGTCTCTCAAAGAACCTTTCCCAAAGGTTAGAGCAGGCACTTTTCCTCAGTTCCTTATTTATAGATGTACCAAAACCCCCTTCCTCATTCCCAGGGGAAAAGAAAAAAAAAAAAAAAATTACCTTAATACTTGGCCAGCAAGCAAAAAAAAAGTTTGAGTCAGGACTTTCCTTACTAGACCTTCCCTCTTCCAAATTCCTTTGACAAACCACTTTCACAGGGACTGCTACTCTCCCCTGCAGGCAGTCTCCTGAAGTTCATTTGGGCTATTTGCCTGTGCCTCATCAGGCTCTTCTCCACACCAAACACCTGTTTAGCTGAGGTTGACCCTCAGAACTGACCTATAAGACACTAAGAGTTTCTGTGGGGGTGTTTGTGAGCTCAAAAGGAGGATGTATTCTGAAAATAAGCCTTTAGCACTGTATTTCAAAGCTCCCCATCCCCTGGGAGCACATCTCTGCTGTCTCAAACCCTCCACAGCACCTTATATGTAGCTGTAAAGTGCATCCAGGAGAGCACAGGCATGCCCTGGTGCAGAGAGGCACTTTTTTAATTCACTCCACACAGATGTCACTGATTGCATTGAGAACAAGTGGATGAGCTTGAGGTTTGAGATTAAAATCCAGATATAATGGAAGGGCTTTTCCCTCCCCTTCTACACTTAGAGCCTGAAACACAAATAGTGATAACTTCTTGGAACTTTCCCCAAAGCAAACACTGTTTAAGGTCATCCAAGGATTGTTATCACCACTCTTACAAGCTAATTTGTGGGTGTTAGCACAATACCCAAATTTCAAGAAGCAAACAAGCAAATTGCCTGGTTAAATAGAGCAGGTTTTTCATAAAATTTCTGTGGAGATGTATGTGTATTTCCAGGATTCCAAATCTTTGGCCTCTGGTGTTGTATCGTAACATCGTATTTAGTAAAAGCTGAGGCTTTTAAAGAACAGCAGAGAGGTGGTCTTTAAGTATATTGTAATATCATGTAAATAAGAAGTACTTACAAAATATTTTAATATGTGCATATGTATCATACTTATTTGAAATGTTTTCTGTGTATGTACTTAGATGCATGCATATGTAATATATGAGAGAATAATTGGCACCTAAAGTCTTAACTAAAGTCTCGCTGCTGCTGAGGTCAATGACAAATACTAAGTAATATCCCTGTCCTTCAGAGGGGACAGGTCCTGGCTCTGCTGAGGTGCAGCCTCCTGTGGAAAAGGAAGGAGTCTGAATTATTCACATCTGTGTCTTGAGATCCCTTATGCACACTTAGGACATGCTTTGATGAATAGGGAAATTGGATCTGGACCCTGAATATTTTCCACTCCTTCAGCTCTTTTCAAGAGGTGCCAAGAAAAGGCACATTTAAATACCATGATACCTGTTTTTGTTTTCAGTCCTTCCCTGGACATCTGTGCTACAGATCAAAGAACCAAGAGAAACACAGCTTTAACTGTTTGCAAGATGCATGCCTTGGAGTGCATGGGCAGAAAATACTCTCTTACTAATGCAGAAAACTGCAAAATACCTCAGGCAGCTGAAATACCTTGTGGATCGTGCCGTTCGTGGGAAAAATGTGATGGTAAGAGCTTTTCACAAGTGTAAGCAATATTGATCATATGACCAAAATGAAATCTTTATCCCCAGTTATGCATTAGCTGTAGGTCTGCCCTGATATGGTATCTCCAGACCCTCCCAAAAGCACCAAGTACTGCTAAGCTGGTTCAAACCATCAGCCCAGTGTTTAGTATCCTAATATGTCAGGAAGCTCCAATCATGGAAGATAAAATCCCACAGGAAGTCATAACAAAATGCACTGTCTACAGGAAGAGTTTTTTCATAGTCCTTGTTAAGTGACTTACCCTGTCGGTCCTCTGGAATTTTGGGGTGAAACCCTTGCCCTACTGTTTTCTCACTGTAACCACCTGTTTTGAATTTCTTAACACAGTAATTGTGGGAGTCCTTAGTGCCCACAGGAATAGCTAATCCTGTCCTGAAATTTGCTGAGCAGTCTCCCCAGCTGTATCTTGTGGCAAGGAAGAGCACTTCTTTTCTTGGTACCTCACTGCCTATACCCATTTTCTCATGCTGTTATCAAAGGTGAATGTCTCCTCCCTCAGAAGAAATAGTCTCAGTCTTTTGTAATCAGTTTGCAGTGGAAGTTTTCAAATTCCCTGATCTAATTTCTCTGAGTTTCGTACACTACACTGCATTTAATGGAGTGTTACCAGAAATGGGAAGATAACAAAGTAAATTAGGCTTTTACAAGTACCCCACACAGAGGCACAGTTACAGTCATATTTAAAAAAAAAAAAAAAAAAAAAAAAGAGAGGAAATTATCTGATAGAAGTTCATCTGTTTTCTGTAACAGTGCTGAACAGACAAAATAGTAATAAGAACAGATAATGAAACTGGCTGGACATTCACAGAATCATAGAATCATTAAGGTTGGAAAAGATTTCTAAGATCATGAAGTCTAACACTGCCATGACCCAAAGTACCAGGTCTACATATTTTTTTAACACCTCCAGGGATGGTGACTCCACCACCTCCCTGGGCAGCCTGTTCCAATGCCTCACTACTCTTTCAGGAAAGAAATTCTTTCCTAATATCCAATCAAAACCTCCCTTGGTGCAACTTAAGCCCACTTCCTCTTGTCATATTACTTGGGAGAAGAGGCTAACACCCACCTCATACAATCTCCTTTCAGTTAGCTGTAGAGAGCAATAAGGTCTCCCTCAGCCTTCTCTTGTCCAGACTAAACCACCCAAGTTTCCTCAGCTGGTCCTCATGACACATGTTCCCCAGACCCTTCACCAGCTTTGTTGCCCTTCAAAAGAGACAAATACAGGCAAAAAAAAAAAAAAACCCAAACTCAAAACCAACATACAACACCAAAACAAAGATACAGTTATGAAAAATACATCTCAGATGGGATCTTCTTCTCTAATTATTCAGCTGTTGTCACTGATACAACTATGGACTTTTATTTGTAGCAGTAGATCCTTTGATCTTAGTGAAACTGCCTGTATGTAAATAAAGATACCAGTTTTAAGTGTCTGCATGATCAGTTTGGCACTGCCCAAGGACAGATCTCTCACCTTAGATGTTACTTGGACTCTGGAGCAGTACATACACAAACTGGTTCAAGTAGTAACATCAGAAGTCTTTAAGGTCCCTATCACAGGCAGCTTGAGCAAGCTTCTCCCACAGGCACAAATGGCCTCTCTGAGCAGCGGAAGGCCCAGCAGTGCACCACTCATTTACACTTCCAGTTTTCCTACTGAACCTGAATATCAGCTAATGTTACTTATGGTTAGGAAAAGAATCATAAACTGTTTTGGGTTAGAAGGGATGTCTAAAGTTCACCTAGTCCAATAAGCAGAGACATCTTCAACTATATTAGGTTGGTCAAAGCCCCATCCAACTTTGCCTTAATAATTTCCAGGGATGGGGCATCTACCACCTCTGTGGGCAGTTTATTCTGGTGTTTTACCCACACCATAAAAATTTTGCTCTTTATATCTAGTCTGAAACTACACTCTTTTAGTTTAAAACCATTACTCCTTGTCCTGTCACTAGAAGCTCTACTAAAAATTCTGTCCCCATCTTTTTTATAGGCCCTCTTTAAGTACTGAAAGGCTGCAATAAGGTCTCCCTGAAGCCTTCTTTTAGGCTGACCAACCCCAGCTCTCTCAGCCTGTCCTCACTGGGGAAGTGCTCCAGGCCCCTGATCATCTTCGTGGCCCTCCTCTGGACCCACTTGCGCAGGTCCATGTCTTCCTTGTACTGAGCACCCACCCTCTAGAAAATTGTTTTCAATCCTGCATTGTTTGCTGTAAATATTTTGGCCTGTTTTGTGCTGAGTCGGATGCCATCCTGCGTGTTCTTCCCCTGTGCTGTTGCCCAGAGCAGTCCGGCTCCTGTGCCTGTGACAAGGCCGGGCTGTGCGAGGAGGGGGGCGCCCGGGTCTGTGTGGAAGTGAGCGGCTCCGCCGCCCGTCGGACCGTGACCGAGTGTGAGGCCGGGCGGCTCAGGTGCCAGGGGGAGACTCTCACCCTTGTCAGCATAAGGCCCTGTGACGTGCAGAGCAAATAAGGTATGTTGTGGTTCATGTTGCTTATTGCCCTAGGGTAGGTCAGAACACGTCAGCCCTTGGGCACGACTTGCTGTGAGACTCCATGGAATGTAAGCTCTGCTGTGAAGTCCACTGCGTTTGATGAGACTGTGCATGGGCTCTGGTCAGCTCTGAGTCACAGCCCGAGGCTCTTCATTAGTCAGAGCTGCACTTGCCACTACTGCTTGTGACAAGGCTCTTGCTCTAGGCCCTGGACTTAGGGCTGTCAAGTTTACTTCACATTTTCATCAGAATTAAAACATATTGCTAAAGTGCAGTTGCCAAAGTAACATTTCTAGTGACAGATTGCGGTGTCTGACATTGTAAATGTAGTTTTCTTAAAGCCACACAGACATAGGCATGCACTGAGTAGATTTAGATTTAAAAAAAGAGAGTAGGCCTTACAGAGTAAGAAGTACGATTCTTCTCTTTTAATAAAATAGCTTCTTCCTACTGTGCCTGATTTAGCTGAGAAAACAACATGCACAGCACTGAGCCTGTCATTGAGCCTGAAGCTCTTAAAGGTCAAAACAATATGCATTCATAGTAAACCCATCTTAAAGTAATGAGAAGACTTCTGTGCTTGTAGTTTCTTGTACACAGAACCACCCAAAGTACTAAGGACTGAAAAACAGGCCCTAAAACAAGGTCAGCCTCTAGATGAATCTCACAACATTATATATACATTATATAACATTTGAATATGTATGATCACTAGCAAATTATGGATGATTTTTAGTGAAACGTATACTCATTAGCAAAATATGTCCTATTATTAGCGAGATTTGTGGTGTAAATAATAAGTTATGCGAATATTTTTGTTTTTAACTTGTCTAGGAGCATGTTGTCAAGGCTGTCAAGACCATAAATCCAGATGCCTAAACTTGTTCAGAAGCATGTGGTCAGAACCAAGTAGATAAACTCCCTTGGTTCCTCCTTGAGCCCTGGCCAGGGTTTTGGTGGAATCCAACAGGAGGAGGAAGCCAGATGTTTCCGCACTTGAAGTTACGTAAACTTGTTTATTCAACCAGATAAAAGCTGTACCCTCTTGTGACGGCTTTGGAGACCTCACCTACGAGTGGACACAAGGCGTAGGACCTCCCACTTGCCAAGACAGATTATCCAAGTCCCAGCTGTAGCTGGGGCTTCCCAGTGACTGCAGATGTGGATGATGGTAACATATTATTAGGGCAATTAGTGGTGTATCTTGTTTAATCACTACAGCCAGCTTTACACAGTAATGATTAGATGCATTAGCCTGTTTATTTTCTCTGCTACTTAAACTAGAGTATAGTAAGCCTCTCTTTCTGACTGAATGCATTGCCTTATTTTTGTATTGCCTTGAGACAGACAATAAAATAAACCTACTCTTCCCATTGGTGTCTGTGTCCTTTCTGTCGACCCTGTCAATTGGCAAAACAGCACCTCATGAAAAATGACCCTTTTACATTGTTATAACTATCATCATGAGCTACACTTGTAAGCTCAGGTAGGTCCTTGCATTTGTCACATGCCTTCATGTTTGTGCCAAGACCAGTTTGCTTACAGACCATTGCACACAGAGGCCTTTCACCCTAGAAAAACTTTGTCAAAGGCAGCTATTAGGGAAAGTGCATCTTCACAGAAATGGAGACACTCTGCGTGCAGTTCCCCTGGAGATACCTTTAGACAATCTAAGGCTGTTCCTGAATGAAAGAAGTCTCTTGCACTCTT
>NW_008612790.1:12535-21746 GCF_000691845.1 Merops nubicus
ATGCTGTCTTTGCCCATATATAGTCAAATCCTGTTCAGATACCTGTCTTGGGAGTCCAGTCCCTTCTGACTATTCTCAGATGCGGACAAGGACAACAGGCTGCATAGTGAGTGATCAAGCAAGAACAGTCCTATCAGCAGAAAGACTGTAGGCTTTTTAAGCAACAGATTTAGTTTCTTACTTTAATTCCTTATCTACTTCAGTAAATACCTACCGGATAAAACATCTCTCTTGGTTGTACTTGTGGTACCTATAGCTTCCCCACATACACCCCATCCTCAGCTGTAAAAGCCTTGCTTTCTGTGGTGTTGGCAATGACTATTAAGCCAAAAGAGAAGCTGCATGCTTTCCCTTGGAGACTGTCTCCTCTAGGCACAGCTGTGTAATAGGGGAAGGTTGCCACTGCACTAACTGGAAGGCCCTCATGACCTTTATGCTGTTTGGAACTTAATGGCACTTTTTTCTTTTTTTTTTTTAGCAAATTGTAAATTTTTGTGAATAGATTACAGATGAAAACTGGCATGTGATTGAACCATGAGCCTACTGGGTAGCAACAGCTTCTACAGCTGCTACAGGCAAGATAAAATCACTGGAAGTTTCCAGACAGATAGTGAAGAAATACTAGAGACTTAGTGATTCACGTCTTCAAACATAGGGAAATATAGAAAACCAGCACAGGGCCTCAAGAAATGTTGAGAATTCTTGCTTAAGAAACAGTTCAAAAAACCGATAATGTTGCCTGATAATCATCTCAATACATCAGCAGGCACAGTTCTCCACATCCGTAAAATAGATTAGTCTGACATTAGACAGACAAAATATTAATGAAGGCTGCATTTCGAATGCTTCATCCAGTCCCTGACAACTCATTGTTTATCTGACCCATCTAAATCTTCACAGGGATCCTTTTTCTCTCCTGTTCCCTTCCAATTACCCACTCCATCTTTTCCTTTCCTACTTCTCAGCCTAGCCAGCTCCTTTCCTGTAGACAGCTCATAGAACCTTCCCCTCCTAGCTGCCTGCCCATGGATGTCAAGCAGGGTCTGGTCCCCTTCATGCCCAGACACCACAGTCCTCTTCCTGCCTGACTTCTGCCACGTGCTGTTTGCAGTTTTGTGTTTTTCCAGTTCAGAAAGCTCTTCAGTTCCATCACATCTCCTGGAAATCTGAGGATGTCTTACAGCATTTTAGAATAGACACGATGCCCTTCTTCTGGTTTGTTGTTGTGACGTGGTTTTGGATTTTTGTTGTTGTTTTAAACAAACAGCTGACTGTCTAATTCTGCTTAGGAGGGAGGAAGAAGTAAGGATAGTAGGTAGAAGTTTTCTTCAAAGCAGTGTGACTGTCTAATGAAGGAAAAGCAGGTTCATAGGGGACAAGTGGCTGGGACAACAATGTGTCCAATCATTCATTCATCCCTATGGCATGCACATCTGCTGGCCATAGTTTGGCCCTTTCGTTACAGAAGCATCCCCATACACTGTGGTCCACCTCTTCACCATACTGTTGTTAAATTAACAAGGAACTACAGGAGATTTTTTTTCTTGGTAAGAAATCAAAGTCAGATGAATTAGCATCAGATGAGAACAACAAAAATGGGGACCATCATTCCATGGAGTCAATCAGCTTTAGAAAATTACCTGGCAGACAATGTTAAACCCCTTTTTTTTACCTGAACTAAATGACCACATATGTCTTTTGTGTGAGCATTTACCCCATCACCACGTGTCAGAATACTTGTAGGGAATTTGATATGACCTGAGCTTTGGACAGCTACGTTTGAAGAGCAGAAATAGAGATCTGCAGAACACTTCCATGACAAACAGGCTTTTATGGGAACTGGGCTCTTTTAAGCTACTGAGAGCAGCACTCTGCCTTGCATTTACTTTTCTCAGTCTGTGATGCCAGACCAAATGAGACCTGCACTACATACATCTCCCAGGAGGGAGCATCTTAATGTTAATGTTCATGCAGCATCATAAACATCTGGTCTTATTATCAATGAGATGAGATCCAGTGATGCATAGAGGGACAACAGTTTCACATATTGGGGAGGAGAAGAATAAAGGAGAAAAAGTGAAGGAGAAAACTCACAGCTAGCTTGTAAATATTTGCAAATGACATTCAACTAGGAAAAAATATTACCCTATAAGAAGCTGCTGAGAGACAGAAGCCAACTGGGAAATTGAGACAGACTGTGGCTGATTCTAATTAATGCAAATCGAGGTACAGTAAACTTGCTGTCTATACTGATGAGCTAGATTCATGGAATCGTCTGAGGCCAGTGACGTAAGAGGTATCCTCACAAACTGCTCAGTAAAAGGGCTTGCAGAGCAGCAGGTACAAGGACAAATTGGAGGGCTATTTATAAAACAGTAGTGCTGAAAAAATTCCTCCTATTTAACACTATTTGGTACATGGTACTAGCATGTGGACCGAAATTCAGCCTTGGTTGCTTCTTGTCAAATGTGGTCACCTGAGCAGCAGAGCTGGTTTTCTAGGAATTTATTTCTTTTTTTTGTATAGATTCTCTGATTAATAAGAACAGTCTGAACTGAATCCTTCCCTTTGAAGAAGACACAGGAGAGATCTTCCTCTACTTAGATGCCTATTTTCATAAAAGATACTCAGGTATCCAAATCTTTGGGACATCTAAGCTACAGTTACGTGTTGTTAAAAGGTAGACAACAGGTCCAAATACTATTGAAGGGACAACACAGGTAGATAGACTCCTGCTCAAATGGCTCTGTGACAGGCTCCCTTTCTGAAAAACGGCAAGCTGGAAAAGGAAGAAGGTGATGCTCCAGAACCAAAGTTGGGAAGGATACAGTGGGACTGGCAGAGAACAGTACTGGTCCTAGGTTAAGCATAAGATATGGAATATTTCCAAGCAGAACAGACTAGTCGCTAGAAGAAACTTAGTAAAGGATAAAGCTCTTCTGATGTTAGATATGTAAGTGATATATATATACTTATATATGATGAAGTTATAAACTTTTATACCTGATGATTTTGCCAGTTGCTTTCAGTCTGGGAGCTGTTGCACCACTTCTTGCTTCATTGTCTCTCCAGCAATCAATAACCTCCTGCCCCAGTCTTGTCACCACCTAAAGCCATTGCATCACCATATTTGTAATGCTACTATAGATCAACTCCATTCCCACCACACTGTGGCATTCCTACCACACTGCCACATTGCTCACTGTGCTGAGCCACCACTGTAAGTAACAGCAGAGCCTTTACTATGTATGACAGAAGGCACAGGAATATGAACTGCTATTGATTGTTTTCTTAAAATAACAAAAGAGTTGTCTCTGAGCCACAGAAGGATGGTGCTGGAACCCTAGATC
Source organism: Merops nubicus (assembly GCF_000691845.1). Taxonomy (NCBI): domain Eukaryota; kingdom Metazoa; phylum Chordata; class Aves; order Coraciiformes; family Meropidae; genus Merops; species Merops nubicus. The sequence goes on from NW_008612790.1 coordinate 15,886, forward strand.
TTCTGGCCAAACTCAGGAGACATGCTAACTGCTCAGGGCTCAGCCTCCAGGTTCTGCTTTCCCATACGTGTTCATCAGGCAGCTGTTTTAATTTCTTCTGGTCAGGGGCCAGTGGGCAGAGTCTTGCCCTGCAGCAGGCAAGAGAAAACTGTCAACCCACTGTAGCGCTTTAGGTTTTCATTATGTTCAAGCCTCTAAGAGCTGTATTAAATGAGAATATACAAAATAAAGTTTAGCAAGAGGGAAGCAGTAACAAAGCCTTGTGAGCAGTGATTTTGAGCAGAGTGGTAGTTTAACCAGACTAGATCACTAGCTTCTGGCAAAGAAAAGCCATGGTTCATATTTTACTGTTACACTATTTTACAATTACACTGAGACTTTTACAGTGATTGTAGTATTAGCTTTCTTAATAATTACATAGTGTATGTTGATAACTGAACTCGCTTGTACTACAGGATTTATTGATCTGAAGACAACCAATGAACACGAGCAATATTCTTTTTGATGAGGAAAGCTATGTAAGTATTGTCACATGCATAAAGCAGTCTATAGCATTCTACTTGTGCAATTAGCCCAGGCACATATAGTGCTAAAGACTGCTACAAATCCTTTCCAAATAGAAAAAAAAGATGCCAAGGGTGGGCATTTCTTGAGTGAGAATGAATTTATTTGGATCATCTCTTAGGACATGTACATGCTAATGTCTGCCTAAAAAGGGCATTGCCGTCTTTGTTTTGTCACGTACCATTGCTCCCAGCATGCAAATATTGCATATTCTCTTCCTGTGTGAAGGTCCCACCAAGATGCCATCAGACTGCTTCTAATCCATGGAGCATGGGCTGAAGCAAGAGGAAGAGGGGCTGTGACTCTCAGTGGGAAAATCTGGGGGCACTAGCTACAGAATAGTTGAATTTTATTCTTTTTTTCTCTCTACATTGATCTACCAGATTTTATGGAAGCTCACCAATAAAATGTTTTTTGAAGAAGGCCAAATCCCCAGAAGTCCCAAAGATGACCTTAGGCTATGCATATCTACTTTCCTTGATCTTTAAGCTGTCTAGACACAAGATATCCTGATCTGGATTGATCCTGTAGCTGCACTGGAGTAATACAGTGGCTAGAGCTAATAAGCCGTGGGAGATCAGGATGGATTAACTTGAGCACAGAGCAGTGCTCTGAGACTTCAGCCAGCTTTTAGGCTGAGAAGAGGTGGCACAAATACAGAGCTGCAGCCAGCAGTGCCAGCCACAACTGCATCCAGCAAGGACTGTCCATGCTGTTTTGCTGCTGCACTTGACATGTTTCTCAGTGTGTACCAGTCTTGTTGATTTTAGAAGGAAAGAACATATATCATAATGCTAAAAAGTAAGCTGACGTCTTGACACTGAGTTGGTACCTGCAGGGGCAAGAATGATTCTTTCTTTGGTGAAGCCTCTCTGTCGTGCATGCTCACACAGGCAAGCTGGCTGCAGCCTAAACAGGGGCTGCAATATCCGTGGCTATATTGGTGATGGGAGCCTGTGATGGTGTTTAGGCAGCAGTAAGGCATTTTTAGTCCCTCCAGACAATGTGCGGGTTTGCACACGTGCAGACACATACCTGCTGCACACATACCCAAACATACCCACCAGTCCAGTGAGGAATGCAGTCACTACCCAGCTTTTTCTTGGCAGTGCTCTGCACATTGTGTCAGCCAAGACAAATTTCACATTTACAGGAAAACCCACTGCTGTTCTCACCCTGTTACACAGTAAATACAAGCGTTGCACAGCAAATGTTGACACAGTAACTCTCAGAGGAATTTCACAGAAAAATAACCCTGTATTCATACATGTTAACAAAGTAACCTGGGACTTCAAACGTCCTTGTTAAGAAATTATTCCCTAGTGAACAAAGCCAAGTATGTGAGATGATTATCATAAATCATTTAATACCATCAGGTATTGTACTATGCAGGCTTAACTGAAGAGAGCTTGAAGGAACATACTGAGTGTTGCTTGAGGTTTCAGCCAATACTGAAAGGAGATCTTAATTTCTAAAAGGTTCCCAGACCCATTTAGAGATCCCAGATGATTGAAACACTACTGTTGTTTCTTTTGTACTGCAAAAACTGGAAAGTTTCTCTGGCCCTGAACAGTAACGTTTCTCTGGCCCTGAACAGTGACCCTTTGGAGTGTTGTCTGTCCCTAGTGCATGCTAGAGAGTTTCAAAACATAAACAGACATGTGAATAAAGTAAATCAATTGTAGGAATTCCTGGGAAAGAGCAAATAATCAGTGCTTATAACAGTAAATAAAACTGGACAGGTCTCATTTTAAAGTCCCTTAGGCAAAAGGGTATACGTCAGTTCATATCCAGCCAGCAAAAACAAAAAATCCAGCAAAAACCTTGCCACAAAAACAGTCGCCTTACTGGAAATAGTCCTTGGCCCATGTGACTGGTTGAATTTGGCCCAAATGCTCTTTGGGGAAGGACTAGCTAGCACAGACCAAAGCAATGTTAAAAAATTCAACAGGAAGGATAATCACATGCCCTTTCCTGAAGCCCATGAGCTGGCCCTCTTTTGTTTAATCAACCCAGACACAACCAGGCTGCTCAACAGAGGACAGAAATGGCTGTAGTGTTACAGTGACCCCCCCCTTTGCTACCTCTGGGGACACAGGACTAAAACCGCTCTGTCCTAAATATCCTAAATTTACAGAAGCAATGAAATCTTAAAGGCAACTGCTTTATAAAGTAACAGTTCTGCAATAATTCCAGAAAAATAGCCCATTGCTGAGGTCCAACTCTAAAGTGCTATTTATCTGCTAGTTCATTTTTATTTCTTGGATGATTTGATTGTTATTATTAATAACAGTAGCTCCCAAAATGGTTTCATAAGGGAAGTACTTACTTGCCAGACTCATCTCTACCTTTCAAACCTCTGCAAATGAAACCAGCATGTCATTACATGGAGTACAGAGCTTTGTAACTGGCAGTCACGGAACCTTTATGAATCCAGGGACTGACCATGAAAATTAGCTTTGAAAATATGAGGCATGAATCAAGGTGTTTAAGAGTTATACCTGATGCATTTCCCAGTGGTGTCATACCTGCAGGGCTGTTTCCTTCCAGTCTTCACCACAGACTTTGTCTTTTCAATAGCCCACTTCATGTCAATGTCACAATTACAGGGACCAGGACACAGAAAGCGGTATAGCTGGGTATCTAGTAATTTTTAGCCAAATACTGGCAATGTAGTTTTGCTCTCTTCTATTCTCCAACTTTGACAAGGACACAGATGTCTCCAGAGCTGTCACTGTCAAAAGAGAAAAACTTAAAATTAAGCTGAAGAAGTCCTGAGTTCCCAAACTTGATAAAAGGCCATTGCACTTCTGTCTCCTGAAATCCAAAGCATGCTTGTTGAATCTAGCAGCCTAACCACGGTTCTTTGTCCCTGCTCCTGTTCCAGTCCTTGAATAGATTTATTTTTTTTTTAATAGATATTTTTCCTGGTGCATGGCCCTTGGTGAACCAAGACCACCATTTTTCTGTAGTGAAATATAGTGCTACCTGACACATGTTCAGGTTTGAAAACACATTACCCTGGCTGCAAGTATGGCTCACTTTTAATGGGTTACTTTAGAACTGCAGTTTCAGGGGTTCTGGTTATTTTATTTATTACCACTGATGCAGTAAAAAAATCAGGAAATGGGAACACCAAACTTCCCCACATATTCTATCAGTTCTAGTCATCCAATGTGTTGGGAACTGCCTTGTCCAAAATGACAATTACTCCTTGGGCTTCCCTGGAAGGCAGCAGGAAGTGGCAGGCAGAAATCTGCAACTCCTGGGGAGAGCATCAGTGGGCTTCAATACAGTCAGAACCTTCCTGAGCCTTGCACCCCCAGAGCAGCTGGTGGCATATTCAGTGTCTCATTTCTGGAGAGAGAAAGTGGCAAGGACATCTATGCCGCCTGCTTACTATAACCCGTGTCACCTTGCTTACATGTGTATCATACACATCAATTGTGGAAATTAGGAAAAAGAGAATATCAAGCATTTTCAACCAGTTATAGTTTGTTCTGCTACGCTGAAGTTGTCACGAACTGAGCTGATTTCCAGGAACAGATCTTCTAATAATTTCTACTATGCTGTTAATTGCAGCTCTCTCTCTGGACTGGTAATCTAAAGCTATGGATCAGCTGTTCTGCAGTACCATGGCAGAAAACCTTCCCCAGATAGAAGTAAACAGTCTGTAAACTGAGGAAATAGCAGATAATCAGCTTTATTTTCTCCCTGAGTGGTTTTTAACACACGGATCACACTGACCATGACCTGGAGTCTCCGAGACAGCATTTGACAAGACCTACTTGTTCATCAGGGGCCTGAAATTCCCCGCTGGTGCCTAGTTACTTGCAATCACTAGTGTGTGATAGCTTTTGTAGTTGATTAGTCTGAGAAGTAAGATATCACTGAGGTGAAACTAAGGCTCTGGTATTAGCTGTGCTTGTTTGCACTATTCTTCAGAAGCGTGTAATGGAAGAGAAAGACTGTTTTTTATCATTTTAGCAAGATCTTGGCAGCTGAGTGCAGTAGAGGGAGAAGGCCCCAACAGCCAGATTTTATGCCCAATACACAAAATATCATTAAAAGTTTGCACTTGCTAACATGTTTATGACTTCCAGCTAAATGTGCATTTCTTTACCCTCCCATCAGGATGCTGCAGGGGCTGGGGGCTCAGGGCAGCAGGCAGCAGCTGGCAGCCCTGGTCTGTCCCACCCCATATCCAGGGTAGGTCCATGGACAGGCAGGGCAGGGCCAGATGGCTTCTGAGGGGGGCTGAAAGGGGGTCCTGGGAGGTAGTCTGGGCTATAAGTGTGGCTGGTGCCCTTAGGCCCTGATACTTGAGATACTTTATGTACTCTGGTTAAATGATTTCATTACCTAAGGATGATGCTGGTTGAGAGGGTCTGCTAGCCTACATGTTATGGAACTAACAACTTTAAAAAGCAAACCAGGAAATTTACCATATTTCTGTACAGCAATTTCTTGTCTTTCTTCCTTTACCATTGACTCTCAACTTAGGTTAAAAAGGGCCTCTATGGAGTGATAAGGAAAGGAAAGGAAAGGAAAGGAAAGGAAAGGAAAGGAAAGGAAAGGAAAGGAAAGGAAAGGAAAGGAAAGGAAAGGAAAGGAAAGGAAAGGAAAGGAAAGGAAAGGAAAGGAAAGGAAAGGAAAGGAAAGGAAAGGAAAGGAAAGGAAAGGAAAGGAAAGGAAAGGAAAGGAAAGGAAAGGAAAGGAAAGGAAAGGAAAGGAAAGGAAAGGAAAGGAAAGGAAAGGAAAGGAAAGGAAAGGAAAGGAAAGGAAAGGAAAGGAAAGGAAAGGAAAGGAAAGGAAAGGAAAGGAAAGGAAAGGAAAGGAAAGGAAAGGAAAGGAAAGGAAAGGAAAGGAAAGGAAAGGAAAGGAAAGGAAAGGAAAGGAAAGGAAAGGAAAGGAAAGGAAAGGAAAGGAAAGGAAAGGAAAGGAAAGGAAAGGAAAGGAAAGGAAAGGAAAGGAAAGGAAAGGAAAGGAAAGGTAGTGAGCAGGGCACAGTGCACTAGTATCATCCCATCCCATCTGCCCATGGATGGCTGTGAGACAGGAAGGAAGCACAGGCACCACATCTGGTGCTCAGCACAGTTTTGGGAGCCAGTCTTTGAGTTATCGTACCCTTGAGTTATCACAGTGCAGAGCCCCTCAACAGCTTCGGTCCTTTGTAGATGGAGCCAGTTATTCCTGAAAATTAGCAATATAAATGGCGCTGATCAGGAAGAAAATTAATTCAATGCTGCTAATTAAATGTTAGGAGTATATATAATTTTTTTACAAATACTATATAT
>NW_008612791.1:0-5753 GCF_000691845.1 Merops nubicus
TGGGAGAGGAGGCGGGAGCTCACTGCGCTCCGGAATTCCTGCCCCGTCGGGGGCTCCCCAGCGGGAAGGCACGGGTGCGTGGTTTTACCACAGGGTAAAACTCTCCCGCATTTCTTCAGGTAACTCATACCTGGAGAGAAGAAGGTAGACGACTACGCACGTTTTCATGAAATGTGGTAGGAAGCCTGAGAGTTCAGGTGTGTAAATGGGTTCTTCCCTCACTGATATTAGAGAAGTTCTCGCTACAAAGTAGGTGACCTGGGAAGGGGTTACCTTACTCCTCTGCAGTTCTGAACCGAAGCCCATGCCTGGAGACGTTCTTCAGGGCACTGGAGCACGACTGGTGACGCTGGAGAGCCGTTGCATTGGGGTGCGCCAACCAGCCCTCTGCCCAGGAAACTCCTGGCGCGACTCTGCGCCTAGAGCAGTCCCCACAGCGTTACTGCTTACCAGTATAAACCGCGTGGATACCCGTGCTGTGGCACAGGCCTCCAGCACTAGCCCAGCCAGCTGCTTTAATGTGCAGCTTGTGGGTGTTTGTTCCCTCGGTCTCGGACAGTCAGAAGTCTGATTCCAGGGTTCTGCACCTCAAACCTGACAGGGACCAGCCGTCCCTGAGACCACAGCTTTTCTTGCCGTGCTGACCTGGATGTTTGCCGTTTTCTCACCATGGTGACGCTTGGATTTCCCTGCCACCTTACCAGGGGGACTTGGTGGGTGGGTTTGAACACGAAAGAAGCCACCCTGTGGCCACAGGCAGGAGACAGCAGATGCGTTTCATGAGGCTGTAAAACCAAGCAGCTTTTCACCTTGTGTCCTTTGTATCCCAACTGATAAATACACTGCCTTTTTGGGTGGCAGTTTTTTCAAGGCATTGCTTGCCCCACAGTGATAATATAGAAAATTGCCCAGCCTTTCTAGGAGCTAAAACCCCCAAATACATAATATGTGTTTAGCAGTAGTACAAAACAGGCTGGCCATGAAATGAGGACCCAGCTGAGGACACAGGAAGGAATGGTTCTGTAGGAATCTGGAAATCGTGAAAAGTACCCTCACAATCTCCTTTCCACTTTAAGCTATTGTTATCAGGGCACAAGTGCTTTGAATTAGTCAGGAACCTTAGTGATTGTGTGCCCTAAACTTAAGAGAGAAATGAACAGGGTTCAGCGTTGTCACGCTGAGGCTTTTGTTTGTTAAGTTTTCAGCATCAATTTGCATTAAAGACTTTTTCTGTTGGAGAAGTGGTGACTGATATGGGCTCATTAAGTCTGTAATTTCACTGGCTGTGGACAGATGGAGAAATGGTCGTCAACAAAATAAGGCAGGAGTCCTGAAATGGAATGAAAGGGAAAACGTAGCCCCATCAGTTTACAACACTTCAACTGACAGGCACATTGCTGCATGTTGCTGTATCTTTGTCATGCCTGTAGCATATAGCACATTTGCTGAAAAATGTGGAGGTCTGAAGGTCAGTATGTTCACAGTCCAAGTACAAATGTATGTGAAAGAATGAAAGAGGAAAGTAATCCTGGTTGCTGGATCTCTGTCCTTGGAGGTTTGTTAAATGTGGCTAGACAAAGCCGTGGCTCACCTGATCTGGTGCTGGTGATAGTTCTGCTTTGAGCAGGAGGCTGGACTCCAGAGGTCTCTTGCGATCAACATTTCTGTGATTCCGTGACCAAGATATGGGTGATTAGGGGCTACCATTCGTGTCGCATCCTGCAGACAATTCAATAACTGAAAATTGGTAATTTGAGAGAAGTCTTCAGAAAAGAGTTTGGCTGTCTTAAAAAATGCATAAAGCAATAAAGTCCACAAAATGGGTAATGTGATTGTATTTTGAGGAAAAGGGAAGGAAGCAAAGTGTCTCCAAGTTGATGTAAATGGTAAGCCCAGCATTTTCTAGATCACTATTAAAAGACAACTGCCTGAATCTAGACAGATGTTAGCAAAAAAGTTTTTGCATTTCAAAATAGCTGTTTTAGTTCAGAAACACCACCATGTCAAGCCTTGGCTCCATGTTTTACTAATTCAGAGCAATTTCAATGTTTGATGACTTTGAACTTCATCTGACAAGTGATTTGGAAGAAGTTCCCCCTTTTTTTTTTTTTATTTTTTGTTTTGGCAAACCTGATACATCAGTTTTAAAAGGGTCTGTACTTTTAGTGTTAAAAGTATTTTGTCTTTAAAAAGCCCACAATGCTTAAATGGTTGAAATGACCAAAGCCTCATGTCTAATGAAGAGCTAGTTGGAGAAACACAATGAAAAAGCCCTGGTAGGAATGGCAGTAGATAAGGAGAAGTAGGGAGTAACATTTTTTCCATTTTGCAGTGAGCTCTAGTGAACCTTCAGCTTTTCCATTCTCTTGGTACTGTAGTGCCAAAAGGAATGCCATGCCTGCCCAACAGCCTTCACAGCAACTCACCTACGCTCAGCCAAACTGCCACCTGACTAGAAGGAAAGAAGTTCACTAAAGACATTTGAAAGATGGTGGCTGCCCTCTGAAGAGTGTTTCTTCATCTTATGTATTTATCAACCATTTTAACCTGCACTGAAAGAGCTTTTGGTGCGAAGTGATATGTTAATCACTCATAGGTGGGGCACCAACACTCTGCACAGCTCCTAAAAGAGAAATAAACTATGAGAGCTATGTATGCTATTTTACTCTTCAATGCCATTTGACAGGAAACACTATTCCAAGTATTTCAGCTCCATCAACATGTTCAGTTTGTATAGCATAGAGAAGACTGCTTGTTAACACAGCTTTCCAAGAAGATATCCCTTGGCTTGGAAGTATCAAAGTTTGGGGTTTGTCTTTGTTCTGTTTTGTTTTCCCCAAATGTTTTCTGATATGGAAATTACAGAATTATGGAGAGGTTGAGTTTGGAGGGCACTCTTGGATATCATCTAGTCCAGCCCCGTGCTCAAGCAGGGTCAGCCAGAGCAGGCTGCCCAGGACCATGTCCAGTTTGGTTCTCAGTATCTCCACATCTCTATCACATTTCAAGGAAAAAAAAATGACAGGAAGCAAGCTAACATCAGATGGATTGAAAAATCGGCAAGCAAGCAGTTGCTATATTAATGCTAAAATGCAGTGGCTTCAATCTAGGCATGTGCCCCTGGAAGAATAAACAAACTGCCAAACAGATTGGCAGCATCACTGTGTCATTCCATTTTCTAGTAGTTCAAGGCAACTTCATCATGTTTAAGGAGACACATTCCTCAGACTACGGGATGTGCCAGTACTCTGACAGGATTCCAGTTTAAGGTATACATGTTGTGCCTTGGTAGTAACTGCTGCTTTGAGCGTCTTGCATTGAATCAAATCTGCTGGCAGCCTTAAAAATGGATGCAGAAAGAAGAGACTCAAGGACACCTGTGACTGATAGGGACTAAAATGGGCAGCAGAGCTATTACATACATATGATCAGGGCAGCCCAAGAGTAACAGCAACCCTTTGTTGCCACAAAATTCTTGCTTTGTTTGATTCAAGCTTACCCTGATGGGATATATTACAGGTTTTCCAAATAATTTTTTTTTTTTTTTTAAATGGGTGCACATCCACGGACCTGCTATTTTTAATTTTGTTTACAAATGATGATACACACTCCCTTTTTGAAGACATCAGTCTCAGTGTGCTTGGCCAATTACATCTGAGATGCAAAATCAAAGTTACATTTGGGCTCCTGATTCACCACTTACTTTGGCAAGTAACATGTAGCTGAGGAGATTTACTCTATTGGATGTTTAACATCCTCCCTAAACTACAGTAATTGTTGGGCTTTGCCTTGGCACACCTTGTAGACAGCTGTCTGTAGCTGACATGCATGAAGGTTCCTGTGAGTAACCTGTGACAGACCCTTTCCTCACGCAAAATGGACAGCAGCTGTCCTTGTGTGGTTTTTAAGACTTCCGTAGTAAAATGGAAAGAGTTAGGGAAAAAAGCCTTTGTAGAGATAAAGGAGTGTAACAGCTGGGAGAGGAAAATCAGCCAGTGAGTAAGGAGAGGCACTGAGTAACTGGAAGAAAAAGAAGACCAGAACAGGGAACAAGCAAACACACTTGCATGAACTTGCATGAATTCATCAGAGACAACCCTAAAGCTCCTCCCAAGGTTCCTGAGGCCAGTGTACTGGTGGTAGAAGCTTGTTAATGGAGGCTATGTTTATGTACTTATGTACATACCAAATAAAACCTGTCAGTTAAAGGTGTGACTACCTTTATCTCAGTGTCTGATTGTTTAATTAACCTAGATTTATTACTTTGGCTGCGCTCTTATAAAACCAGGTGAGGGATGAAAACGAGAAAACCCAAAGACTGAGAAGCAACTGGGAAACCGCACTGAGGAGTTTTTCAGCAGATGCTGAATTTTATCACACTTTTGGAAAAGTTATATGATTTAAACAGTTTGCTAGTTAAATAGTCAAAATCATTTTACATCCCTATGCAGCCTGTTTTGTCATACTGCAGGAAGAGGATACTCCCTTTTGTAAGATGGTGGGAGGTGCTGCTTCTCTGTGCCAGCAGAGTGGTGCCCAAGGACTTGTTTGACCCTTTGAGTCTCCGTGTTTCATGGTTGTCATTTCCACACCCTTGTGTTCAGTCTTCCCTTAATGTGCCTGTAACTGAAGAATTAGGAGTAACTGATGACCTCTCTGCCCCTGCTCCGTATCTAGGAATAAGCAAGTATTTTCAGTGAGCTGTTTATTACAAAGGACTTCTCAAAAAGGATTAGCCATGTGAAAGAATGACACTTCTCACAAACAGGAGCACTAGGTGTCCGTTTATGGGTCTGTTTAGTCTGGAGAAGAGAAGGCTGAGAGAGGGGATCTTATCAATGCTTATAAATATCTAAAGGGCAGGTGGCAGGAGGATGAGGCCAGACTCTTTTCAGTGGGAGCCAGCGATAGGACAAGGGGCAATGGGCACAAACTGGAACACAGGAGGTTCTGTCTGAACATAAGGAAAAACTTCTTTCCTGTGAGGGTGATGGAGCCCTGGAGCAGGCTGCCCGGAGAGCCTGCGGAGTCTCCTTCTCAGGAGAATTTCAAAACCCTCCTGGGTGTGTTCCTGTGCAAGATGCCCTAGGTGATCCTGCTTTAGCAGCAGGTTTGGATGAGATGATCCTCAGAGGTCCCTTCCCACCATCACGACACTGTGACTTCCCCCCATGATGAGTCATAGCCCCTGGCTGTTGGGTAGCCCCAGTGGCACTCACATAGCCAGCCCCTGCATTTCGGGTGAAATCACCCCCCCACACACCCCACCCCCACGCCCAGACTTCCTTGGTTTCCCCTTAAGACCTGGCCTGGGCACTACAACTGGTGGCACCTACCGCCGGAACAACTGGCACCTGCTGCTGGCTGCCCACCCTCAGCCCCGATCAGCAGTGCCTGAAGTTATCTTGATAACTTATTGTTTACATTACAAATTATTTTTTTACCAATGTTTTATTTGCAAATGTCCGAACATGGTGTTTTAGTAAACTTCTTGCTCTCACTTCCTTGAGCTTTCTGTATCTGCCAAACAATGCTACTTTCTCATTTCTCAGTTTTAGTTAAGCTGAAAATGTAGCCTTGGTGGCCTAGAGGAAGAATTCGACATATATACAAGAAAGTGCCTCTAAAATGTGGAAGTTTTGCAGTACAGCACTATAGTTTGTACCCTACGTTTTACACCAAGATGTTTTCATTCTGCTCCAAGTATAATGCAGTCTCACTTAATTGACACTTCTGTCTGTGGGAGGGAAAGA
>NW_008612791.1:5784-65866 GCF_000691845.1 Merops nubicus
CATAGATGAAACACTCCCGAGAAAAAGGTAAACATCGTAGATCATGCCCTGCAATAGTGTTTTGGATATGTGGCATTGTTGATGCTCACCATTGTCTGCTAGCGTACTTATAACACTCAGATATATTTCAACATTGTATTTAGTAACTTGCGAGTCAGTACGCTGACTCTTTTATGTTTATGTCAAATGGAGTGAACTAGGAGATCGGTTTAATTGAGAATGTAGAGTCTGTGTCAGGGCATTGATTAGATGCTCAGAAAACTCATGCAAAATGAGCATTCTGAGCAGCAGAAGTTAGGAAAGGGGAAGTGACAGGCATGCATTGATTTTCCTAGTAGTTTTCTGGAAAGCAGCAAGATAGTGCTGATGTAGTCCTCTGTATGGAGGGACATCAGGCTGTTAACAGCATTGGGAAACCAACTAGAATGGGTGAAGTGGAATGTGGTGGATGGACCCTGGCTTGATGATAGGTACCCATCAATGCTGCTCTGTCACTCCCCCTCATCAGCTGGGCAGGCGAAGTGCTGGGGTCTAAACCCCCAGCCCTGAATGAGGGTTGACATATGGATGATGTCCACAACCAGGCAGGAAAGACCCTCCTGATTGGTTTTCACCCAGGGCCTGGCCAGCCTTGGGTGGGAACCAATTAGGAAATCACTACCAGGTGTCCTGCCTTTAAAGTTAATAGCATAAAGGCTGGCTCTGCTTGCAGTGAATGTATTATGAAGGGTTTCCAGTTACTAGAAGGGTCCTCTAACAGTCTGTTGTGGACAGAACTCCCAGCACTAGTGGGACGCCATACACGACCAGGAGCAGAAAGTGGCTTGCATCTGTAACAATGGCACCATTTTTTGGCCATGGCTATGTGATTAGAATTGGACTGCTCACCTGGTTTCTAAATTGGTTTGCTCCTGTATTTACTTCACCCTACACTGTAAATATCAATCTCTTTGTTCCTCTGGTTGTTAGCCACCTCATATCCTCCATGTATAATTTAGAATTGTGAGGAAAGATCTGGCCTGTGTGCTGCTTACCGAGAGTAGTATTATTGGGGTATGCAGTCAGCAAAAGAGCAGGGGAGAAAGGTTCATAAATTAAGGGCAGGGAGACGTCACTCACCAATTCATGTCATGGGAAACACACATTGGACTTGAGGAAATTAGCTTAATTTATTACCAATCAGATCAGAGTAGGGTAATGAGAAATAAACCCAAAACTTAAAACCACCTTTCCCCCCCACCCTTCCTTTCTACCTGGCTTAACTTTACTCCTGATTTTTCTCTACCTCCTCCTGGACATGGAATGGAGCTTGCTGTCAGTTCATCACATGTTTCTGCTGCTCCTTTCTTCTCGGATGAGGGTTCCTCACCTTCTTCCCTTGCCCCAGCATGGGTTCCCTCCCACTGGAGACAGTCCTCCATGAACTTTTCCAGTGTGAGTGCTTCCTACAGGCTACAGTTCTTCACAGACTGCTTCAGCATGGATCCTTTCCATGAGGTGGAGTCCTTTAGGAACAGACTGCTCCAGTGTGGGTTCCCCCAAGTGATCACAAGTTCTGCCAGCAAATTTGCTCCAGTATGGTTTCCTCTATCCTTGAGTCCACAAGTCCTGCTCCAGTGCAGGCTTCGTATGGGGTCATAGTCCCCTTTTGGCATCCACCTGCTCCAGTGTGGGGCCCTCCACAGGCAGTAGATGCAGATCTGTTCCACTGCTAACCTCCAAAGGCTGCAGGGGGACAGCCTGCCTCACCATGGTCATCACCATGAGCTGCAGGGGAATCTCTGCTTGGGCACCTCTTCCTCCTTCACTGACCTTGGTGCCTGCAGAGTTGTTTGTCTGACATATTCACTCTTCTTGGGCTGCAATTGCTGTTCTTTCTCCCTGTCTTAAATATGTTATCACAGAGAGATTACTGTTCATTGATGGGCTTGGCCTTTGCTAGTGGTAGGTCCATCTTGAAGCCAGCTGAAATTGGCTCTATCAGACATGGGAGAAGCTTCTAGCAGCTTTTCACAGAAACCACCCTTGTAGCCCCCCTGCTACCAAAACCTTTCCATGCAAACCCAAGACAAATGTCTTTGAACAATTGTGGGAGAATTGGAAGAAGAAGCATGAATGAGATGTTTATTATCTATATTTGAAAGCTTGTTTTTCACCAGAGAGAACTTGAAACTTGTTGTTTGTACAGCTTTAACTAACTCTGCTTTCTTATTTTATTTTTATTTTTTTCAATTAGATAAATGTCCTAGGGACAAAAAAATCCAGAAAACTGGATTTTGCTCTCGGATATCTGGGGAATAAGGTGTTTGTGTACTGAAGGGGTCAGTATTTCCCCACTTCTTCCTGCAGGCAGTCTGGTGTTGAATTCGTTTTAGGTGATGGCTGATCCAGGAATTGAGCTGTATTAATGTGATTATTTGATGAAATATGTATTTTGTCGGTCTTATCAAGATAATTGTGTTATTAAATAAAACCAATGCAAAGTAAAATACAGCAGCCTCAGGTCCCATTGCAGCTTCATTTCAATTGAAGCTGATAAGCTGATGAGTTCCAACTGAAACTGTGTAGCTAAAACAGCATGTATGTGTCTTATCTACCCAAAGGTAATGGTATTTGCTAAATATTTGCACTTTAGTGATCTGTGGGTGCTGAGAAGAAATGATTAACAAAGGAGACTTTGTAAACAGTTCAGGTAATTATGGGAATACTAGAGGCTAGTACGCCATGAAGGTTTTGCATGACAAACCTATCAAAGCAGGGCTGGAGTCACACAGCTGGTTTTCTTGTGAGCCTTCTCTGATTATGATGACTGCCTGAGGGTCAAACAAGCAAGACAAAGCTTAAAACTAAAAGCTCAAGTAGACCTGCACATAAATATGTGCATAGACATATGTATACCTGCATGCACACACACATCTTCGCCATAGCATGAGACCTATGAAGGACACAGTCATGTTAACAAGACCACTGTGACCGATGGTGCAAGCCAACATCTTTCCACGTTGAACCCAGGACAGAGTGACAGCTAAAACCTGACTGCGACTGTTCAGTAAGTCTTGCCACTCAGCCACTTATTGACTGCCTAATAAAAGTGCTGCCATTTTTCCATGTAACAAGGAACATCTCCAGCTTAGTGTGGCAAGCAGGAGGGAAGATGACCTATGCCATCACCAGTAAGTCTGCAGTGGGTTGAGTGGATGCCTTTGGGCACCTGCACTGCTTGTGGAGCTCATTGAATAAATTCAGACATTGACCACCATGCAAGGATTGACACTGAGGAGGGTGCATTTGAGGCAGTGTACTGTCCATCTTTGTTACAGCAAAGTGTGTTAATTGGTAAATAAACACACTTTTAAAATATTAAATAGCTGCTCTCCCTGAGAGGTCTTTTGAAGCTGAATGATGTTTTCTGCTGACAGACGTCCAGCTATCTATCCGGCTTCTTTAAATAGCCCTGTTCATTTAGATCTCTAGCTGCTGCAGGACTGCATGGTTTAGACTTGTAAAAAGGTCTAAAAAGTCTTAACCCAGTATTTGCTGTTTTTTTTTGTGCTTGTTTCTTGCTCTTGATTTGAATGCTTTTGTGTTGAAAGAAGCTAGTTTGAAGATTTTCCTCCCTTTTCTTTTGAATGTGTAATCATAGGTTGCTTGTTTTCAGAGTGTCATAGTTTTCACAGTTTCCATATTTGCTGAAACAAGGCAGTAAAGAAGATTTACAAAGCTGTATTTTGTGTATTTCAAACACATATCCATTGGAGGTAGCAGTGGAGGTTATGGAGGCTCTCTGATAAAGTTTGCACATGAGAAGTGCTTGATGTGGTTTTATAGCAGTATATATTCTTAGTCAGGCTGAGGTCTTTTAGGTGATCACCTTTGAGATGTCCCTCTCATTTTTAGATGAGTGCAAACAACAACAAGCAGTTATTTTGTCTAGTCGGTGTGAGTCAGCTGACATTTGTTTCATTTTAAGGCTCTTGGACACCTGCTCTTCTGTTGACCCTGTACTTGCTGAGTTTGAGTCTAAGACATTGCTTGACAAGCAGAGAGACAGCCTGTTATCTCTAGAAGTTCTGTCCATTTTGTTGCTCATCTTGGGTGTCAGCTCTGCCTTTTGTACAGTATTCCTTGTTTGTTGTTGAAAGTAGAAACAGTGATTAGGAGAAAAATGAGGCAGCAAAGAGAGGTTCAAGTTGCAGTCTTGGTGTGGTGCGTGTAGTGCAAAGGGAAACTTCACCCTGATTTATAGGCTGTCTGTGAGGCTGGGAAATCACATTCTGTGAACTCCAGAAATGAATTTACTCTCTGAGGAGACTATTCAGCTGGCAGAGTTGTGTAGGAACCACACACTTTTCTAGAGACTCATGGGAGTTTGGCTTCTTCACATATGCTACTTTGGCTTATCAAGAAGTGCTTTATGCTGTCTCCCGTGTCTTCATTTGGTTCGTCATGTACACACTTGGGCAAAACTGGCAGCTGAGCAGGATGCGCAGCACTGCTTTGGGTTGCTCTGTGGTGTTGCACTACTATACACAAGTTTTGTTTTCTCAGGGGAAGCTGTGATCCTGCAGGTAACTGTAGTGTAATTCTTTGTTGTAGACATCTTCACGCTTTTGATGATAAAGCCACGCACCTTACCAAACACAAAGAAGAGCTGCTTTAGCAGCATTGCAATGTTTTTGCAGAGAGCCAGAGGAGTAGTTGTACAGACACACAAGTCCATCAATAAATCTTCCTCTGCTGACCTGCAGCTACACCTTTTCCCTGGATTTATTTTTGCTCTGAGCAATTGTCTGTTAGTGCTTACCTCCCCTGCCCACTTGTGGCAAGGAAAGAATGGAAACTCACCCACAAGTTCGTAGCTGATACTGCTCTGACAGTGGTTGAACCCGCAGGAGTTTTTTTAACTGAATAGCTATTCTAGCTGAGAATTGTCTGTTCAGGTTCAGTAAGGAAATTACTAGCACGCAAGAAAACTTCTAAGTATTTCTCTTCACCTTCTTACTTCAAGACGTATCGTTCACTAGGGATCTAAGCTAGTGGGATTTAAAGGTTTCCTGGTGAACAAGCATATAAAGAAGCATGTACATAATAGCTTGAAAAGGTCACTTCTGAAATGTTACCTATTTTCACCTTCCAGCCTGCGTTGTGTGCACTAGTTATTCTTGAAGGTAAGAAAATGTACGTAATCCTTAATAATTCCCTAGTAGCAGCACGCTTTTCCGCTAAATGGGCATGGAAAATCTAGTTTGGTGGGGATGTGTTCTTAGAGGTTTATGTTGCTGGGTTTATTAGCTGCAGGATCAGCACAACATTTGAGTATTGGGTTGAAACAAAATTATGTTCCCAAAGAGTTTTAGCTGGCTGCACTTCCTGTTTTAAGTAGCTTCTGATTGAAATTAATTCTGCTGGGAAATAAAAGTCCTCAGGTAAAGGAATTCTGTCAGTATATTTGGAATATGAAAAGCCAGGCAATTAAAACCAGAATATTGATTAGTTAAGCTTACACATTACTCTTAAAGATTTAATGTTTGAAGGACATCTATAATACTACTACAATAAGTATAATTTGACAGAATCTGCTTATTAGATATTATTATGTATTGTGTCTTCATGTTCACAAAGTATAAAAATGGGTGATTCATTAGCTCTCAGGAATACTCTTCAGCATGTAGCAGGTTATGCCATTTGCGGCTTTATTTCATGGAAAAATCTCTTATAGGACTTCAAAGGAATTTCTCACTTAAACTTTATGAAACTGTGAAGGAGAAAGACTAGTACAAAACCATCTGTGAGTAAACTATGGCACTTGGACAAGCCAGGGTTTAGTGATTCATTTGACATTGTACTTTTCAGTAGCTGGATTTGGAAATGAATCCCAGTTTTCACTCTTAAATCCCAGCTCCCAGATGATGTTCTCAAACCCATGTCATCAGCAGGGTTTCAGCCTGATGGCTGTAATGGAGTCGAACTGTTTGGTAACAACTTTTTTTTGTGTGCTGTGCTTTCAGCTCACAGCGGAGTGATGATGATAGATGGGAGAACGTGCAACTATGTTATTTTTGACTTTGACCATCCCCTGTTGGCGCAGCCTTTTCAGATCAGCTGGCTCAAGGGAAATACATCCTCACAGCGCTGGACATATGACAACACGACAACACCAGTCATGGCCAGTGTGTCCGTGTCTTTCCTAACGGGACACTGGGGCTCCACGTGGTCGGGAAAGAGGATGCAGGATGGCCACAGTGAGCAACAGCTCTCAGCATTGTCTCTATCAGAAAATTTCAGCTATGTGTGCATGGTGGATGTAAATTCTCACTTTAGAGTCCTTGTCTTTCTGTGCTGGGCTGCCTGGAACAGACATTTTTTTTTGTGTTATGATGTATAGATTATGTATTCAGGGTTGGAAGCTTCTGCCTTTGTTTTTGAGTTCATGTGATATTCTAGATGAGAACATTTGCATGTTATATTTTTGATTAAAGATTTGTTATGCTTGCAATTAGTGTCTATACTTTTGTCACAAGTCTAAAAACAAGATGTTACAGTTAGACTTTTAAACCCAAACATTTAAGCTCCTAAATGTGCTGAGCTATTACTGAGCTTCCTTGTTTGGTTGTTGGGTGCTAATTTTAGGCTGTTTCAAACCTTGGGTTGTCTCTTTACCCAGTGCTTGAATTTACCATCTAGAAAAATTAGATCTTTAGTTTGAAATGTGTGTTAACATAGCTACTGATGTCAACCCAGTCCAGCAAGGTTTACTAAAAGTTGCTGTAGCCTTCATGTAGTCTGACCCACTGTGGAATAATGTGGAGGTTTAGGGACCTCCAAAGAGCTAATTGGGACTCTCCTTCCTGTTCTGAGCATCCTGACCTCAGAGATGTTACAGTTCTTCAGCGATATGATGGCACAGAAGATGAGTCAGAGCTATGCGTTGTTCTGCCTTCCTACTTTCCTTGCTCTCAACATCACCTTCTGCTTATGGTTTCAGGGCTGCCACAAAAAATAAATAGATGCTCTCTTTTCCAGATAACCCCTGTCTTCCTTGTCACCTTTCACTCTAGTTCCTGTACTTTGCAGCCAGGAGTAGAGGATGAGAATGAGTTTGCTCCTTATGCTTCTCCCTTGATATTGTCAGTAACCAGCAAAACAGTCTGGCTGCCTTGCCCTCCTGATAGCCCCAGATGTTGAAGGCAATTTTATCTTTTCTGCCTCAGTGACTTGAACTTGTTTTCTCTGACTTGAGCCAGAACATTACAAGAACACAGAATAGAAAATGGGTTCTGATAACACTGCTGTTTGAGATGACTCAGTTTTTGTGCCTTTTAGTTAGTGCTCTTGTTCTGTTTCCTGGAGGCAGGAATCGGAGAAGTCTTTTTAACTCTTGCCCATTGGATGAGTGGACAGAACCGACAAACAAGAGGTGTTTTAGGTGGTTTGAGATGTCCTGTCTTATTTAGAAGTAGCTAGGCAACCAAACTATTTTATGACAGGTGGTTTCAACACAGGCAGGATCTTTGCTTATCAGGTCAAAACAATCTTTGCCCAGAAGCAGTTAACGTTTTAGAAGCAAGCAATTATAATTTATATAGGAGTCTTTTCATTCAGACTACAGTAACTTTATAACTCAGACATGCCAAATTCAACTTAGGACATAACATTTGTTCCCACTTCTGACATAGTGAAATATGCAGACTGGCCTATTGGTTCATCTCTCTGCTGGTGTTATCATTTTTGTTGGGCATGGTCATTGGCAAAACACATAGCAGCTGGTGCAAATGTCAGGATCCAGTTTTATGAGGGAAACTATTAGAACTTACCGTTTGGATTTTGGACAGTGTCAAAGACAATATTCTAGATGTGTCCCTAGGCATTAATATACATGATGGATGCTGATTCATAGTATAGTCTTGCTGTGTCGTCCCAGTGTCTCAGTTTAGAAGACAGAATTGTCTTTCCCCTCCCCTATACCTTAGTTTTCCCAGGTAAAGAGGTAAACAAAGGAAGGCAAGGGTAATGAAAGCTTTGCACCGATTGAAAGTTAAGAAAAATGAAATAAATTATTTAACAGGGAACAGAAAGGAAGAAGGGTAGGGATTAACAGGGTAAAGGGATTTATAGGTGTAACAAAGTAAGGAGGGGTAAATTTCCAAAAATACAAAACCAAACGCTGCGTCGAAGCTCCCCGGTACTGGATCTCAATGGATTGAGGTGGATGAACAGTGCTTAGATGTGGATGAAGGCAGGGAATGAGTCTGGAGAAACAGGCCCAAGTCCTAAGATGGCCACTGCCACGTCCCCGAGCAGGGGACAGCAGCAGCAACAAAGCAGCGTCTCCGGCTGAAGGGTCCCAGCAGAGAGAGCGAGAGAGATCTCGCCTCTGTCCCCCCTTTATAGACCCCAGGAGGACAGGAAGGGGGAGTGGGAATAGAACAGGGCTCCGCCTTTTCTCATTCAGGCTTGTTCCTGGAGGTGGAGCTGGGCGTAGCACAAACCATCACATACTCCTGGTTTTAGATTTCAAATCTCTACCCACCAGGAAAAGGAGGAATTTCAAACCATCACATAATCCACCCCTCTCTATTTCCATTTCCCATCACTTGTAATAGTCCTTTTACCAGATGAAAGTTCCTTTACCCCTAGAATTACAGTCAATTGTCTCAGCTGTCTCCCAGGGCGTTTTGTTCTGCATGTCTTCTCTCCTTTGATGGTCAAGTGCAGGCTGTCTTTGGATGGTGATGAAGCAGTCTTTTTCTGGTAGGTCCTCAGGTGAAGAAAGTAGTGTGCTGTGGATCTCACATTGGGTCTTTCACTGGATGCCACGGGGTTGTTGAACTGGAAAGAAGGAACTTAGAACTTATTAGTATTATATTGAGAATACACACTTATCTTATGCAACTATTTGCAATCACTGTACATGTTTTATTTACAATCACTATTCATCACTTGTTCTAACTATTTACAACTGCTACACACTTTTTGCGTGGCAAATCCTGAAAACAATACTTAGGTGGTGTATGCTACTCTGGAGGGTTTCCTTGTGCAGGGCCTGTGTTCTGAAGGTTTCTGGCTTCTGAATTTCAACAAGATGGTGAGACAGGAGTGGTACATTTCCCCCTTGGCCAGGCCATGGTTATGGCTTACTTACCAGCATGGAGAAAAAGAGAAGTGTAGGAAACCTCAGTAAAATGTAGTACTGGAAGAGGGTCCTACCAGGGTTTAGACTCCTGTGGTTTGCCTAATGCATGAATCCAACTCAAATTGCCCTTTGTAACAAGAACACAAGCTCAAATCCACAAATTAATTTTTTAAGGCTGGGTAGAATCCCATTAATGTATAGCTTACCTAATCCTAGGCCCACCTCATTGTAGTGAGGAAAATCTGTGTAAGCACATAAAATGGATAAAAACTATATTGTTACAAGTTAAGGTACTAAAGTGCTCTTCTAGTGTATCTCTCTGTATTGGTTTCAGGCTGGTATTTCAAATAGCTGTAGCAAAGGAAGAACAATTCTGATTAACATGAGATACAGGGAATATCCCTGCTTATGGTCATTCCATGGAATGTAAAATATCCAAATTATGAGCAGATATGTTTTTTAACCCTCGGAAGTGGAAACACTGAAAGAAATCGCAGAACTTACTGGTATATCTATGTTCTTGAATCTGACAGAGGCAAGGCAGAAACAGTTCTTCCAGAAAGAACAGAGAAAACTTGCTTGGACAAATGGTTCTTGGTTTTGGTACCATGAGGAATATGTTAACAGGTCTGAGATTGTCTAATTACTCTAGACAGGATTCAGGAATGTGACTGTGGCAGGTACTTTCTATAAGTGAGTGACAGAGATGTGGGAACTATAGATGAAAGCGTCGCTACTGTCAAAGTTGGTGAGTATTGTTTAAAAATACGCTCAGTCAAGCAAAGGTGTTTTTTTTTTTTTTTTCAATAGGAATTCAATGGACAAACCCAGATGGATTTGGGTTATGTAAAATACTGCCCCAAATGCACTAGCAGTTAGCTAATTAACAGATGGATAAAACAAAGACTAGCCAGGGTAATCCTTGCTGGGTAAGGCTGGGCATTATTTTGCCAGTATGACTTCTCCAGCCAAAGACCCAGGTTGGTAGAAAGTGTAATTTTTCTTCTAGTTTGTTACTCCTGTATATTTTGAAAATATTGTGAGCTGTGGCAGAAAAACATTTTTTTTGAATCAGTAAACACCATATTCTTTGTTCAGGTGATTTCTGGTTTAGAAGTACCAGAGGTTGTTTCTGGTGAATTTCAGTTTGAGTATCCACCAAATTGGGAAAAGATCTATTTTCACAATCTGCAAGTGTTACCCTGGTGGCGATACTGGGAAACTTCAAGTAAATGTTTCCTACAATTCTAGTTTTGTTCTGCATTTCACAGCGTAAGAGAGTTAACTCGTGTAATTACTTGATACAGCTTTCTAGGCTTCAGAGAGACTTACAAGTATACCTGAGTATCATGCAGTGATGCTGAAGTGCCTAGTGTGTGAATATCTTGGCAGCTATTCTTATTACATCGTCCAGGTGTCTTGGTGGTGGTTTGAGGCAGCAAGAACAGCCAGTGAGCTAGGCTGCGGCCTGAGCCTGGTCCCAAAATCCTGGGTTACATGATCCCTGTATCCTTTGTGAAAAGAGGCCTTTTGGTTCTGAAATCCATAGAGAAACTAACCTTTCACTTTAGAAGTCAGCTTTCTGGCAACAATGTACTTACAAGATGTTACAGAACTAAAGATTGACAAAGCTAACAGTACAGTAAGTGGTTTTTAACACTGAATTTTCCTTGTAGAGCAAAAGGAGACATTTGGAAGAAGTGCTCTTTGTGTACTGCTCAATTGTCTCCTGGTATCACTAGGAGTTGTAGTTGTGACTGATGTGGTGCTTTCAGAAGCACAAGGACAGATTAGATAAGATATCATATTCAACACTTTTAAAATACAGAAACCCTATTTAAATAGCCATTTATGTGTAGATCCAGTTCTCAGCATCTCAGGGAATATCTGACAGTGCAGTTTCTATTATGAGTGAGGTTAAGTTGAGCAGGCTGCAGCTTTACACTGCTGTCAGTGCTGGTGACATGACACTGCAGGGACTGGCTACCTGAGGCTTTTCAACATTGATGGGAAGACTTTGGCCCCTGCCTGCTGCCAAGGTCCTCTGCTGGGAGTGTCCGAGCTGCACCTGTGTCTCTGCAGGGTGGACTTCTGGCAAGGCCTTAGGAGGTCTCAGCAGCTGCCTTTTGCCTGTTTGCGTGGTCTGCTGAGAGGTGGCTTTGTCATTTGAAGGTGGGACATCGGCAGATGAAACAGGGCTTCATAGCTCTGCCTGGTGGGGGTCACCTGCATTCAGTCACTTCTGGGAGCATGGCATTGGTGAATGCAGGCAGTGAGGGGGGGACACCCATGTTTACTCCTGAGTCAGTGACCCTAGGCTGAATGTGATGTGACCTCCCTGAGCCCAGACACCATGTTGCTGTTGGAGCTGTGTGGGTGAGCATTTAACTGGCCTCAGCCTTGGCAGTGTTGCACAGTACAAATGAAGCTGTGCCACTCATCAGGAGCTTCTCGTTAGCTCTCAGGCCTGTGTGAGATTTTAATACAAATTGAAGATCTTCTGGTTTGTCTGTTACACATAACTCACACCCAAATCGGGGCAAGATGGGAAGGAAAATCATGGGTCCCTTCAGCAGGGCAGAAGGTTATGAGAGAGTGGGTATGTATGTGTGGCCTGGAGGATGGAAGATGATGATCTTCTCTGGCAAGAAGCTTTTGTTGCCTGGAGGCGCTTTGCAGTTCAAATGCAAAGCTGGTCCAGTACATAACTAATGGAAATAAGAAGTAGTTTGCCCCATATGGTAAGAAGGAATGAGTAGTGATTTGAAAGGCTTTAAGCTAAAGAAAGGAGAGGAAAGGTCAAAGGCAAAATGGAATTATGGGGGAAGGTCATTCTTGGTGGGAGGGTGTGCCTGAAGAAACAGAAAATAAAAGATGGGTAGAATCAGTGGGTAGAATATTCTCCATGGTTCAGAGTGGTGAGGCACGCTTAAGTCAGAGCCATTGCCTTTAGTGATGTGCTCCTGAGCCTTACTCTTCTCTAATAAGGGGTGAGCTACAGCTCAGGAATTGGATGCTATGGTGGGTTTGAATTCTTCCACCTCTTCCTGCAAATGTTTCAAGTGTATTTGTCTGCTTTTTACTTGACACAGCTTAAGTTTGGATCACAGTACCAAGCATTCAACATGCCAGCTTGGTCCTTACAGATGAGACGAACAATTCTGGGGAATGTGAAGAAAGGGATGAAAGTAGTCCTGGTTCCTGTAAGTATCCATCACTATGTGGCTTTCTGTCAGTCACAGAGAGGGAGTGGTTGTCTGAGACCTGACTCAGTGGCCTGGTTGCCTTATTTAAACTGAATACTGTAATCAAGGGGATCTTTCTAGCACAGAAATACCTGAAATTGGAAGGATCCAAATTACTCAAAGTACTTGGAGCTGCTGACAGCATTAATAGCAGGGTAATCATGTGTGCACTGTGCTAGGACTATCTAGATAATGAGTTTTCTGCAGAAAACTCAGACCACACTAGGCTAGGAAGGACTTGGCCTCTTCAGCTGTGTGCAGAGACTTAGAGTTCCTGTTAGCTCCTCACTGCCTGTGGATGGCTGGTGCTTTCCGTTCTTCCTGTCGCCCTGCACATCTGTTAGGCATCACATGTTCTGAGTAGAGGGGGTGGTTCAGACTTTGCAGTGCAGACAGCATCTTTTCTCTGTTGACTGCAGTGATCCTTCTGTCCATCTGTCTGTCCTTCTTCCCTCCCCCATGCTCTCTTCCCTTTTCCCCTTTGAGATCCTTGCATAGTTCCTCGCACTTGGTAGGAGGAGTTTCCACCCCTGATCAGAGCCAGGCTATGGCTTAGTGTTTGGCACATGGAGCTTATCAGCCTGGAGACTCTGTCCCCACCAAGCTGTGATTTGCATGGATAAAGGGGAACAGACCCTGCTGTCACCCTTAAGGTGTGTGTATGAGGAATTCAATGACTTGTCTTGTGGACAGAAGCAATTCCTGCATTTGAGTGCTGAGTACTGCAACATAAGAGGCATCATCACATGTGCACTGGGTGGTTCAGGGAACAGATGTATCTTCTTGAGCTCCTTTCCTGCTGTTTTGTAGTTACGGGAAGTGATGGAGGTAGCGGGTAAAGTGAAGTGAAACTCAGATGTTCTACTTGAGAGACATGGCAGAGACATAGGTTTCAATTTATGCTTTTTCTGAGTTTTCAGTAAATATACAAATCTAATAATTTTAGAAACTTAGCATCAACTGTTAACAGACATTTATGTTTGCTTTCTGCTTTAAACAAGGTATTTCCTCATGGAGGATTTTACTTGGTACAAATACCCATAATTTCTTGGGGACCATCCTGTAGCTAGTCTCTACCCTCATGTGAGTCCCTAGACTGGTTACTTTCCTGTCAGGATTGGATTCATCAACCAGTGCCTGAGGAAAAACTTGTTGAACTATTGTTGGAATGCTTTGCAGGGGTAGTTGCAATGATGTTCAGGTGAAAACACTGACTTTAGGCATGGGTCACAAACTGCTCGTGTGTTTGCCAAAGCCATTTGACCTGTCTGGACTCTGAAACCTGAGCTAGTGTTTTTCTTTTTTATACTATGAAAACCTCTATTCCTGTCCCAGATGTAGCTTAAGAAGAGTGTCTTAATGAAGGCAGTCAGAAGTCAGCCCAGAAGCTGACATCCAAACTCCTTTGTTGTTGTCCATACTCCTGAGTTTGTTTTCAATTAAATAGTGGGGGTTTTTTGTCCTTTCAGAAAATGGTGAAAATCCTAGTGCACAGGGACTAGATTGGCTGAGAAGCAAGTGAGAGGCTAAACCAACCTTTCTTTCTTTCTTTCTTTCTTTCTTTCTTTCTTTCTTTCTTTCTTTCTTTCTTTCTTTCTTTCTTTCTTTCTTTCTTTCTTTCTTTCTTTCTTTCTTTCTTTCTTTTTCTCTCTCTCTTTCTTTCTCTCTTTTTTCTCTCTTTTTTCTCTCTTTCTCTCCCTCCCTCCCTCTCTCCCTCCCTTCCTCCCTTCCTTCCTTTCTTCCTTTCTTGAAAGTAATCAGAAGCAAAAGCAAGTAAAGCAAAAGTCGAACTAAAGTAAAATCAAACAAGAAAGAAGAGCTTTAACAGAATTTCCCATTGAATTGTGCAAGGGATCAAAAGCAAGGTTCAAGCTGAGGCAGGGGAAGTGCTGCTGCCCACACAGGGCTGCTCTGATCAGCCCCTGGCCAGTGCTTAGGGCCATGTGTCTGGCTGGAGATTCCCCTTGCTGTGGTCAGGGACTGCACTGCCAGTAGAACTATAAAGCCCAGACCCTATTCTACCTCTTGGCACGCAGAGCTGCAGCCAGCCCTATCCAAAATGCTTGGGTGGCTTTGCCTGGCATTACCAGCAGATGCCAGTGCAGGCAGGAGTGAGCTGTTAGCCAAAAGCCCTGCTCCCACCAGCTGGGCATGGAGAAGGGCTGGGTCGTGGGACCCTGGTGCCCCAAAGTGCTTGACTGCACAGGTAGGAGAGTCCCTTGATGTGCCCCTTGGTGCAAGGGGCAGGCTGTGCTTGTGGGTGCCGCTGTGTCCTATGCGTTTAACCCCACATCTTTGCCTGTGCTCAAGAGCCATGACCAGAGCCAGCTGCCTGCAGGGGCTGTGCCCCCTGCCCAGAGGGCTGGTGGGTGCTGAGGGAGGTCCTGTGTGTGCGGGGTCTGTGGGCAGGCCTGAGCGCTGCTGGAACTGCAGA
This sequence comes from Merops nubicus, assembly GCF_000691845.1. Lineage (NCBI taxonomy): Eukaryota > Metazoa > Chordata > Aves > Coraciiformes > Meropidae > Merops > Merops nubicus. The sequence goes on from NW_008612791.1 coordinate 20,597, forward strand.
TGTCTTTGTGCAGGTGAGAAGCAGGAAGGAGTGGCTGGTACGAATAGAGGAGGTGCTGCAAGAGCTCGTGCCCACTGGTGCTGTTCTGCAGGCACGTGCTCACCAAAGGGTCTGGCATCTTCCCCATTTCCACAGACCTGTTGAAGGCCTGGCAGTGAGTTATCCAGCCCTGTGTGGAAGCGGTAAGGGAGCGGGCGTCGTGAGATACGGCTCAGGGAGCTCCGGTGTCTGTGAGCAGCCAGTCAGTGGCCTCTAGCTCACCAGACTCTTGGGTGAGGGTAGGACCTGGTCCCTCTTCATCCGTTCCTCCTGGTGGTTGGGAATTAGAGGGTGTCCTTTTGCACAAACTCGTTGACTGCTTTGCCCATATTCTTTGGCCAACCTTTGCCAACTTCTGGCCACATGCTTTTCTTGTGCCTGCATCATAATCTTGTCTAACCAGTGGCATTAAAGAGATTTCTACTCAACTGACTCTTTTCCTTCTAAATGGAGGAAAAACCCAAGGTGCCAGAGCTCAAACATATGAAAACTGTAAAGCCTCCTCCTTCAGTTAACAAAACATGTGGTGCCCTAAACGTTGAGAACACCACTCATCCAGAATGAGTGCTGCAGTCCTCCAGGACTGGAGGACTGCCTTCCATCAGGTTTTGATCACTCCATTCCCCTAGTGTTTCATGTCTGTGCTCCTGCAGAATTCAGTTACTGAAGTCTTTGTCTTCCAGGATCTGAGGACTTGAAGGATGACTTGCTTTGTGTAATCCAGGCTATGTGCCTTCAGGATCCATTGAGTCCTGGGAATGCAGTGAAGGATATGTCCTCTCAATATGCTTCAATGAGGAAGAGCAGAAGGGCATACCCAGAAGACAAGTCTGGAGATTCAGGATGCATTTATTTCCATTAGACTTGCTAGGAAAGATGTCCACAGTGTTGGACTTGAGGTTTGGACCTCTTCCCTTCTCTCTCAGCTGGCTTTGAGCCAACCTTGCAATTCTGCTGTTCCTCCTATAAATCTGATTATTTCCTTGCTTTGGAGATTTGTCTGGAAGCCTGAAGAAAAGTTGCTCTGTGGGTCAGTTTGTTTTCCAAAGCTAATGCTTTTCTTCCTTCTGCAGAAAGTCTTCCAGGAGAACTCATGAGAAACCCCTTGTAAAGCAGACGTGGTAATGAACCCTGAGAAGTGTTCAGCCTCTGCTTCTTTTTGCTTCCACTGAGATCTGTCACTGTGAAAAGAGAAAGGACCTCAGGGATTTCTGGAGGCCAGATCAGGGCTCTGGCTTCAGTCCCCATCTCTTCTTGGGTGGTCCATGCACTTGACTGAATGGACAGGGGAACAGGGCCAACACCTTGCCCTTTAACACATACAACATTAAACTGCAATTTAACTTGGTAGATTTAAGCATGACTTTACTTCTGTTATTTGCTTAGAGGAATGTGCTGCTTAGGGGGAAGTTAGTTCAAACTGTATTAGGAGACGGGAACTGCACTGAAGAACACATTGCAGCCTTTATTTGGGAACTCTTTTTTTAGAAGGAGAAAGAAAAGATAACAGAATATTGCTAGCAAATGGGTATAGCCATATATGTAACTGGCATTAATGAACAGCCTTGGCAAATAGATGTTGTATTTTAAATTTTATCTTAATGGTGTGTAGCAAATTGAAGATGGCTTTATCTTAGTTATAAGGTGCTGCTTGGATGTTTCATGAAGTGTCTTTTCTTACAGAATGTTGAATAAAAAAGTTATTTTGTTATGACTAGAAAGGTGTTCCTGAATGTTATGAACAGGAATTATTTATGTAATCTATTTTGCTTTTCAAATGTATCTTAATACATGTTCTTTCTGTAGATAAATCCTATGGCTTTGTATTCTAACCCTGCTGTATGCAAAGACACATTGTTGGTGCCTCTTTATGGCAAGCTGGTGATTATGATTACACTCCCACTTCCTGGCTGCTCTTCTTCATGGGGAAAAAAGCCAAACTCAGCCCTTTTCTCATCTTGTTGTCACAGGATCGTTCTTGCTTTGCTGTGGGGTCTACAATCTGTCCACATCCTTCTGAACTACTGATTTGCAAAACAGGTCACAATATTTTTGTTGAATTTTGAAGTACTCGGAGTAATAACTCCCTGTCTTCACAGCTCTTGCTTGACCTGTGTTCAGAAAGGAACTCTGCTCTGTTTTTTTGAAGGGCATCATCTCCGAAGGTAGAATTCAGGTTTACCTTCCAGTCTATGATGTAAGCTTATGAGCCTTCATGGTGTAAGAGTTCTTTAAATTCCTACTGGGTAGTTACAGGTTAAAAAAATGAAAAAGATGATTTTGCTGTTGATCTATGAGAATTTGATGAGTGTAGATTTAGGCTGACTGAGAAACACCATGATCTGATTACAATGATAGTGACACTTCTGGAGATACCCAATCTTGTAGTGTGATGGAAAATGAAGAGCTGATGAGTACAAAGTGTCCAAAAATGGAATGAGAAAGCTTTGGCAGATTTGAGAACTGCTCCTAAAAACTGCAGATTGGAGGATGCCATGGAAAAGGAGTTTCCAAAACATATTGTGAGCTTAGTGTATCTTCCTGCTTACAAGTGGAATACTAAATAAATATTGCAAATTCCTTGATTGCTTCTTCAGATTAGTTTCCATTTGCAAAGTGTTTCACTTTGGTAGATTTACATGCCTGCTGCAGTAACCGGATGGACATACACTGGAAAGGAAAGCTGGCAGGTGTCAGACATAGAAGGTACAACAGCTCTAACTACATCACATCTCTCAGGGGAAGAGTAAAGGACTGTAGTTTTTTATGGTTGAAATTCCTCAACTTTCCATGTGTGTCATGACTCTTTAAAATACTAGACTTACTTCTTCAGCAGTAAGATTGTCTATGCTCTGGGTTTGCAATCAACTTCTTGATACTATTAAGAGCACTTTGTGATTAATTCAGCAAGAAATGTACGAGCTTCCTCAGGCTTTCTGCCCTGTCCTTCCTCTCACATCCGAACACCACCCTTGCAGGCTGATGACCTCCTGCAGGGCTCAGATCTCAGGGGGCCACAGACTGTCAGGAAACGTGCATGTATGGTACCGTTTGCATATGGTATCTGTTCTGTAAGTACTGATTTATTTTCCATTTTGGTTATTCAGCATGCTGCTAATGCTGACTCGAGTGAGCTCATGGTCTGTATCTCTGCATGGTTGTCTGGGGCAAGTAGTGTAAGGTTCTGACTGACTGGTGCGGAATGTTCTCTAAGGCTCTATTTGGCCAGCCAGGGCAAGTGGTGTGGGGCTCTGACTGGCCAGGTGGGGCTACTGCATTCATGCTCTGTCTGGCTGACTGGGACAAGTTGTGTACACCTTTGGCCGTTCAATTGAGGTAAGTGGTATGGGGCATTGACAGGCCAGCTGGGCATGTGGTCTACAGCTCTCACTGGCCAGCTGGGGGAAAGAGGGATCTAGCTGGCTGTCTGGGGCAGGTGATGTAGGTCTCTGCCTGGCCAGCCAGGGGTAGTGCTGAAGGGGTCTGGCTGGATGGCAGGTGCATGTGGTGTAGGACTCTGGTCTGCTGGGGCAAGTGTTATAAGACTCTGGCTGACCAGGTCATGTGGCGTATAGTTCTGTTTGTCTGGGCAGTGGCAAGTGGTCTAAAGGTCTGACCCGTCAGCCAGAACCAATTGTTTATGCACTTGCTGGACTCTTGGGGGAAATAAGGCTCTGGCTGTCTTGCTATGGCAAGTAGTCTAGGTCTCTCACTGTTTGCCATGGGAAATAGCATAGGGCTCTGGCTGGTCTGGCCAGGGTAATGTGTTTTCTGGCTGGCCAGGCGTGGTGGGTTAACCCTGGCTGAGCAAGTGGTGCCCACCAAGCTGCTCTATCACCGTCCCACTTTCCTCTTCTTCCTCCACAGAGCAAAGGGGGAAGGGAAAGTAAGATAGAGACAGAAGCCTTGTGGGTAAAAAAACAAGGGGAGTTTAATTAGAAAAGCAAAAGTTAAGCAATGCCGTGCATGGAAGCAAAGAGCAAAACCAAAGACTTATTCTCTACTTCCATTAGCAGATGATGTCTGGCCATTCCTGGGAAGCAGGGCTCCAAAACACATAGCGGTTGCTCCGGAGGACTGAGGCGTAGCCTCCCCCCTCCCCCCCTCCCTGCTTTGTACTAGCTTTATAGCTGAGCTGATGTCATATGGTGTGGAATATCCCTTTGGTCAGTTCAGGTCAGCTGTTCTGCTTATGTTCCACCCAGGCTCCTGCCCCCCCATCCCATTGTGGGGGGAATGTTAGAAAGAGCCTTGGTGCTGTGCGAGCACTGCTCAGAGGTAGTCACTGCATGGGTGTCATCAACACCCTTCCAACTCCCAACACAAAGGCACTGCACCAGGAGGGCTACTATGGGAAAATCAGCTCAGCCAGACCTGATACACCATGCTGGGCATGTGGTGTAGGGCTCTGACTGGTGATCTGGGGCAGGTAGTATAGTGTTCTCTCTGGCTTCAGTGATACAGGTAGGTTTTGGTTTAATGGCTAAGCTAAGGAGTAGGACTCTGACCAGCTGGCTCCTGAGTGAGGGGTTTCTGCTTGCCAGCCCCTGGGCAAGTACAAATCTCTTCTTCTGGACATGCAGCAGGTGGTGACAAATTTTAGAAAGCACATCTGATTCATGTCTTCTGATTGTATCTTGGGCAGACCAGTTGACAGGAGATGCTATTGCTGGCCAGGAGAAGAGATCATGGCTCTGGCTGGCTGTTTCCAAGAGCATGGATTTGGTTTGTTTGCTGGCCAGGGAAAGACTGTCTTGCTGTCTGGTCATGGAGAGCATAGTTCTTGCCTGCTTGATGCCCATGTATAAGTAGTCTGGCTCACTAGCCTGGGTAGATAGACTCTAGCTGTCTGGCTGGGGGAGATGCTTTTGCTGTCTTTTGTGGTTAAAAGGCTAGCTGTTGATCTTAGCATTCCAGACAACAGTTGTGAGAAGGAACATTAGCAGGTTACCCGAAGGAGAATAATAATAATAATAAACAATATCTTGTGTTTGGCAGTTGACGAGGAACATCTGGACCTCAGAAGGTCTTGTGTTAACCGCCAGGCAGCAGAGACAGTACAATACTGAATGTGTTAGAATACTTCAAAAGTCCTTAACATGATGAGAGAGGGCAAAAGTGTGTCTGTGTGCTACTGGGTGATTGTGCTTAGCCTTTCGTTTCAAGTTGTATATGAATTCCTTGAAAATCCCGTTGGATACTTCTGTCCTCTTGCAGAGGAGGGGGTCTCATGATCATGGAATAAGTCTTCTGTAGTTCTACGCTTGTGTCCTCCTCTTCCTTGGTTGACAAACACCTTAAATCACTTTTGCAACAAAATTTGTAGTCCAGATGGGTCCCCCTCATCTGCTGTTTGACCTGGATGCTTCTTGGTGGATGTCTGATCCGCCAAACCTGGTGAGTTCATCTTTCTGTCAGTCACAGGGAGTGTGCTAGGACCAACCAGGAAGAGGTGAGTTGAATTTCTGTAATTCTACGTAATTAATTTGGAAACAGGACAAAATTAATTTGGAAGATACTTCATTATTGGAAATCTGGAATAATTGGAGCGAAGTTTCTGGTTATGTATGAGTTGTCAAGAAAAAGGGCTGTGAAATTGTGTCGAGATACCTGACTGTCTATGGCTGATAAATGATGGAAAGTGGCTTGGTGAGCATATCCACCAATTCCTTCAGTACCCACCTGGCTCCATAGACCTGTGTGTGTCTAAGTGATGTAGCAGGCCACAGACCATTTTGCCTTGGACTATGGGTGTCTCATTTTGCTCCCCATCCCTGTCTTTCAGCTCAGGGGACTGGGTACTCAGAAAAACTGGTCTTACTATTAAAGACCAGTTTTATATACCTCAGCCTTTTCCTCATCCTTGGTCACTGTATTTCCCCTAATATCCAATAGAGGATGGAGATTCTCCTGAGGCCTCCTTTTGTTGCTAATGTATTTACAGAAATGTTTTTTATTGCCTATTATGGCAGTAGCCAGATTAAGTTCTAGTTGGGCTTTGGCTCTTCTGATTTTTCTCCCTGCATAATCTCAGAATATCCTGTAGTCCTTCTGAGTGGCCTGCCCCCACTTTCAAAGGTCATAAACTCTCCTTTTCCTGAGCCAAAGGTTGCTCTTCAGCCAGGCCAGTCTTCTTCCCTGCCGGTTCATCTTTAGGCACACCGAGATGGCTTGCTCCTGTGCCTTAAAGATTTCCTTCCCAAAGAGCGTCCAGCCTTCGTGGATTCCTTTGCCCTTCAGGACTACCTCCCAGGGGACTCTGTCAACTAGTCTCCTAAGCAGGACAATGTCTGCCCTCAAGAATCCAAGGCAGCAGTCCTTCTGACTCCACTCCTTACTTCTCTGACAATTGAAAACTCTATCATTGCGATCCCTATGCCTGAGACAGCCTCCAACCATCACATCACCTACAAGCCCTTCTCTGTTCACAAACAACAGGTCCAGCAGGGTGCCTTCCCTAGTTGGCTCACTTTAGTTATTCCAGTTTGTTGCCTCTTTTTCATGACTTCTGGTCCTGGGGATACCACCAGCTCCAACCCTCTGGTGAATGCATCCAGATTACAGTCTCCAAGGAGATAAAAAGAAATGTTTATGAAGATCTCTAGAAGAAAGAACCAGGGGTGAATATCAGCGTGATCTGTACACCTCTCAGTGTCCAGGGAGTGCTTTAAGGTCATTGTCAGCATGGTCAGAAATTCACTTTATGGCATATGTGACTCCACTGTAGTAACTGCCCATACTTGGAAGGGATCAGAAATGCTGCTGCAAAGGACTGGAAAATACAATGTAGAAATACCTTACATAGTCTTAAAAACTTCAGGATGTAAAAGTCAGTCTCACACTGGCCTTCCTCAGTTTCAGAAGGCTTAGGTCTGACAGTACTTGAGTTTTATTTCCACGGAGCTGAACTGCTTTTTCACAGTATGATTTGGATCTGTGCAGGGACTGCTCCATCGGCAACAAGCTGGGCATTATGCTGTTCCACCCTTCGGCCACGCAGATCTGACCCAGTCCTTCCTGCTATGAAAGGAGCCAACGGTCCAGGAGGCCACATCTGCTTCCACTATGTATGGCAGAAGCACGTACCAGTCTGCTGGCATTGCCAAATACACAGAAGAAACACCTGCACTTTCTGAAAAGCTTACTCACTTCACGTTTTCAGCATATGCAGGAATTTAATGTAGTTTGAAAAGGCCGTATTTAATTGCTGTTTTGGCCTCAGCCATGGTGACCTTGTTAAAGGGTGTTGTGACCAAGGACTTTTCAACCTGCCTTTTAAGTTCTAGTTGGCATGCTGACGCTGTGTTTCCAGCTTTGATCATATAAAACACTGCTTTTCAGCCTCTGTGGCCCCCTAAACTTTTTTTTCAGTGAAGTTCTGATCCCTGTACAATGAATTTCAGTCTGTTGACAAGATGGCTGTTTTTCTAAATACCTTAGTGTGTGTTTGCTGAGCACTTCTAATAAGCAATAGAAAGTTAAAAGAGCTGGATTTATTTTTTTTTTAATCAAAGTGTATGTCTGTGCTCCTTAAAAGAAGCTTCTTAAAGCTCTTGAATGCTCTAATTTGCTGCAGGTACCAGTGGTTGCAGTTTCTTGTGTCTGGTAGCAAAGCTTCAGCAAAAGGCACAAAGTGGTTTTCACTGCTTTATCAAATCTTTTGACTGTCACATTAGGTTATCCATGGTGCTAAAGCATGATGAAGTGGGGAATCCCTGTCATAACAACCTGTGATCTTATGGTTGTGAAGTTGTTTTGGTAGTTTTTGTCCCCATTCTGTACTGTGTTGAAAGATTTTGTTAAATGAGCCTGATATAACCTTCTTGTAACCACAGCAGACTGCAGCAGACATAAGGCTAAGACATTAAGTGAATCCCACAGGAAATTTTAACCCATGAGATCTCTGTGCTTTTGTAAGTAATGCTTCCATGACTAGTCTGAAGATGGCAACATTAGTGAAATTTCCCAAGTTCATCTTCAAAGTTGGGATTTTGCCAGGTCAATTTTTCCTCACCAAAATGAAGCAAGGCAAAGCAAGGAGAAACGCAAAAAGATGAAGAAGATGATCTGGTACTTGAGGAGTGGCTGACTAGCTGCAGAAAGAGCCAGGTAAGCAGGAGCTGAGAAACTCTGCCAGAGACAATTTTGGCTGTCTCTGTCTCAACATTGGTAGGCCAGGCCAGGCCAAGGACATTGTGCTGGGGGAACTAGTGGCAGATTTACGCAGGAGCAACCTCTGAGCAAGACCCAGATGAAACTGATGGGGGGCTGAAATTTCTGAGTCATTCATAAGAGGTAAAAGGAAAAAAAGCAACCTTGAACTGCACCAATGTATGATAGGTTGGATCCTAACTGGACTTCTCCTAGCATTGTCCTCTCACAGAAATATTTTCCTATGGCTCTCACAAAACTGGCCAAAACCTATAGACTGTAGGCACTGTGCTTGCTTGCTGTCCTTGATGTAGTCATTCAGTTAAGCTCTCTTCACGTAGCAGCATGATTGAACCCATATGTGTGAATAGTTCTGTAATAATAGGGTGATTTTTTTTTTCAAAGCAAATGCAAAGCATTTCACCCTGCATGAAGTGGTGCTAAATATAAACTGTGTGGTTTGAAGCAGTTATTCCATATATGGACTCTTCTTTTTCTCTTGTGATGGTGTGCCAAACAAGGAGAGCCATGTCAGAGAAACTGTAAGTGTTTGGTGTGCTTGAGCTGGTTCACTGGGATCCTTATCTTGTCATAGGCTGTGGCAGGATGTGTGAGAAAAAGGACCAGTGGTGTGTGTCTCACTAGAGAGAGGTGTCTGAGGCATGGCAGATGTGCTGCTGGGAGGTCTCCCAGGTTTTCTGTTTGTTTATGCATCAGAGCAGGTATCCATACAGATTGTCCTTTTATCAGCCCTGTTACTCAGCCCCACAAGACAACAAAGTCCTCATCCATTTTTGTGGGATCTTGGCTGTTACTTCCATGTCTTGGCAATAGAAAGCTGAAGATATCCATGAATGCTCTAAAGAAGAGAGAGCATTCCCATGGGCCCCTGTCACTCAAGATCTGACAGTCCCCAGGGGGGTATCCCAGGAGCTCTAGAAGTCTTGGCCCTGATTCTTGCAAGTGCTGGACCATTCCTTCCCTGGATGTATTACAGGCTGGAGAAACCATGTGTACTTTCTCCATAATTAGACCCAAGGCCTTTGTGTAGCAGTTCCCAATCTTGGCATGTTTCTGCAATGTGCTTTTTGTAATTTGTGGGTTACTTGAAATGGCCCTGTTTACAGAGATAGCATCTCTAGTTGAGGCTCTGACATCAGCTCTCTTTAGAAACAGCCTAATGGTTGAGGTAACTTTTAGTCTGACTCAGAACGCTCTCTTTTGAGTCTCTTTGTGCTGAAAGCTGGAAAAACAGTATGGTAATGTGGCTCCCTCACTCTCTTTTCCCCTCAGTGTCCTCTGATTAAATGTCATGTTGTACAGCTAGTCAGTGGCTGTAGGGTGCCACACAGGGCTGGGTATTGTCTCAGGGCAGAGGACCAGGTCCATGGAAGTTGGATGGATTTAGCTGAAAAGAGGGTCACCTGCAAGTTTTCTCTAAGGCAGAGATAGGAGGAATGACAACAAGAGTCCAGTTTTCTTCTCTCCTCCTGATTCGCCTTATTCAGCATCCAGGTGAGAGCTGGCCAGGAGAAATTCCTGGGGTGCAACTTCCTGTGGAAACTGTGGTAAATGGGTAATTTCAGGAGGTAGAGGGAATGTCAATGACCTGTGTCTGGCCTCTCTGTTTTCCTAAGACTTGATACATGCAACCTCTCTGCTCTGGTCCATGTGGTGGGGAAGAGCCTCTCGTCTGTCAGACATGCTGGCAGACAGTGTGGTGAGTCTCCACTGAGGTGAGTGGCATGTGTGCTTAGGGTGCAGGTTGGCTTTGAGAATGGGCTGCTGGCAGTAAAGTTACGTCTATCCACAGCTGCAGTAGTCTCTTGGTTTCTCTGTCCCTCCAGGACCACATAAACCAGCTGCAGCTGTCTGGACGTTGTGGATCAGGCTGACAGGTTCTCTGATGTGTTGGGTCCCAAGCAGCATTGTTGCTGTATCGCAAACGTGTGGAGAGTAGGAGTGCTGCAGAACAGTGTGTGAGACCAGGGTCAGTGGAGCAGGTCTCATGCAGAGCATACAGTATGTGGCGGGCCTGTACTTTGGAACTGCCTGGGAAATTCTATGTACGTTCATGTTCCTGCTTGTCTGTAGCTGAGAGTCTGTGATTCTGTGGATTTACTTCCATTCTCTTGATCTGTGTGGAGATCCAGAGTCCCTGACACAAAAGGACCTTCATCTATGACCAGAAGTGCTGGTTACTCTTCTTGCTGTGCCAGTACAGCATATTTTGTCCAAAAGTCACTTGCTCTGAACATGATCTACAGGAGTACCCTGATTATGTGTCCAACTCCTAAATAAGTTGTAAAGTAGCTGTGATTTCACAGCTTTGCTATTAGAGAAGCAAAGTGCATGACAGTCTCCTTATCACAATGTAAGCACGCACTTGTGTTTATCTTTGCTATTTTTTTGCTTACTATTGCTATTTCTTTAATCAAGAAAGAATTGAGAGTTCAAGCATAGGTCTCTGGCTAGTTTAATTTAACAAATAAAGAATTAATATTCTTACGAATATAAATCAGTTCTTCATCAGTTCATCATTTTCTCAACCTTCACCTGTCTCTGGGGTCCTGCTGACCTCACACAGAAGCTTCTCTCAGGCTTGCCCCCTATTCCTGCATTGTGGATGCACAGAGAAATTCTCCTAAGACTCACTCAAACCATTTTTAAATAAAAAAAGCCTCATGCATGAATAGCTGTAGTTGTGGATTGAACAGCTAAGCTAACATGGCTGCAAGCCTCTCCCTCCTCCCAGTGCTGCACAGTCCAGGTTGTACCTGCCCTGGCAGCCTGTGGTGTAGCCATGGCCGTGCTGCTCCACCACAAGGGGAGGGAGGGAGGGAGGGAGGGAGCGAGGGAGGGATGGATAGATGGATATACATAAGAGTGGACCACCCACAGCCAGCAGTGTTTCCTGCCCTGATGCTGGGGCACAGAGCCAGCTCTGTGCACTGGATCTGTGTTTTCTATTTCTATATGTTGAGTTTCTGGATTTAGCTCTGCCGTGCCCCACTGTGTGAAGCTAGGCTCATGTATTTCCCTGGTTAGTGCTGATATGCATTAACGATAGTAAAAATAGGTGTACTGCTTACCTTACTGGCCTACTGAAAGGAAAATGTGCAGAGTTAGTATGCACAAATTTCTTTGTAATACTTCACAGCTTATTTCCTGCTTTACTTGCTAGCACAGGGTTTCCAGTCTGTCGTCCTCCATCAATGCCTCATCTCATGTGCAGAATGAATCTCTGTTTTCCTTTCATGATGCTGTTAATGGCTGAGAGGACAAAATAGTAGTGCAAACCTGCACGTCACCAAGCAAAAAAGATTTTAGTTCACCTTCCAACTAAAAGTTCTTGGCCTTTTTTGTTCTTTACTTCTTCTACTTGTGGTTCCTACTAAGCCTCATAAGTTATTTTTTGTCTATAATGACACAAGTTTGTGTGTCTTTATATAAAAAGGGGAAGTTAATTCTCTGGCTAGCCAAGGGTGTTGTGAGCATTCATTAGCCAATGTTAAAAATAAGTGTTTAATCTCATCTAAAAAATTTGATTATATATGATATTTGAGAGGGTTGCTTTTAAGAGGAGGCTGCTGATTGATGACAATACAGATTGTTCATGTGCTGTCATCTTTATCCTAGTTGTGATTTCTTTTTTTTTTTTTTTCTTTTTAGCTAGTGTGGAAGAGAGGGAGAGAAGGAGCCTAATGGGACTTCATATATTGCGTGATGTATGGGGCACTTGCAGTCAGAAATATTGAACTCATAAATGTACTCATTTGGCCTGGAGTCACTGAGAGGGAGACTAAATACAGGACACCGCAATGTCACAGACATGCAGAGTCACTTCTGTAACAACAGAGCTACAGTAGAAAGGCCATATTTTTCTTTGATTTTACTGCAAATCTGTAAGTGAGCTCTGTGAGGCTGCTATCATTGGCTGGAGGAGAGGGTGAACTTTTGCTGAATTTGGCTGTATGCAGACCCCTTTTGCATTTTGTTATTTTTCTGAGATTCTGAACATTTTGGGGTGCTATTTTAAAGCAACCCTGCTCATGCTATCTGTTCTGTCTCATGTCTCCACCACAGCACTGCCACCCTAAGCTCTACCAGCTTGCCCTTCAAGCATGAAGGTGAAATGAAGCTAAATGTGCACATCCAAGGCAGATAGTTACCCCCAGTCTTGCAGTGGTACTTGAAAGAGATATTCCTCATGTCATCTGAGCAGCACAGAAGGAAATGAAAGTATTTCTTACTGTAAATACTTTTCTATTTCTACCTTCCTTTGCACTGCTGGGAGTGTTCGCCGACTCACTTCACTGCTCTTCTCAGAGAAGGGTATTTCTGTCACATCTTAGATCAGTTCAGGCCTGTCCTGTGCACATAGGATGAAGATGGGACAGTGCCGTGGTAGCCTTGAACAAACTTGTAAATTTTGAACACTAGGAGCAGAAGGTGAGATGCAATTGTCATGGCTAAGAAGTCAGAGAGGCCAAACCCCTGGCTGAGATGTAGAACGATCAAGCAGAGCCAAATGTGTGTATACATATGATTCCACCACGTGGAGCTTCCTTAACAAGCTGTGTCTGAGACACAGCAGGAAAGTGTAAGATTATCAGCCACATCCTGAACTGCTCTCACAGTTATTCCCCAGCATATCTGCTAAGTGCATCTAAAACAAATCCAGATGTTGGCTCTAATGCTGTGACAGTTTATTTCCTCCAGTAAGCCAGACAGTTTCTGCTGCATTGCTTGGGTCATCCACCTCAGCACTCAGTGCAAAATGTCAGCGTGTTTCAAGACATCTCAATGAGTGCAAACAAATTATCTGGCTCTGTGTGGCCCTGTAGATAACTAGTGGACAGCACTTCATCAAGACTGACGTTTCAGACTTGTCTCTGGGGTCTGCACTCCAAGCAGAGCCAGGGTGGCTTTCAGGCTGCATTCAGCCTAGTTTTACGATGCTACTTAACTCCTCGTAACCTTTATTCTTTTCCTGGTGTGGCTGTACAAAGCTCTTTCCTGCATGGCAGGTACCGTTCAGTCCCTAGAAGAGCCCAGCAAAGTTCAGGCTGGCAACATAGCCTTTGCGTATAGAGGGAGAGCCTTCTCCCACACCTCCTGCTGGTGAGGCTCTCCATGAGTGACTGTTGTTGGCATTTTGGAAAATCAGCTGGTCTGTGTGTGCAGTGCTTTATCTGACAGGGTTGATTTCTCTTCCCTGGGTGGGGATGCTGTACTTTGATAAACTGGAAAAGGATGAAAGAAAGAGGTGGTTTGCCTTTGCCCAGTCTCAGTACAAGCATCTTACTGAACAAGGTGAGCTGACCAGGAGATATTTTTGTCTCCACTTACCTCTCAAACTATTCTCACACTTGCAGCTAGCTCCAAGGTGCAGCACTTTGCAGAGCACATTGTGGCTTGTGTCAGTTCAGCATGAGTTCAGTCACCCAAAACCTTGCAGGTCTATTTTGAAACATTATTCAGTCTGTCCACTATGGAGTTTCTTTTCTTTTTTTTTTTTCCACTTTTGCTTCTGACATCATTTCCTGAATGTTGTATTCACTGAGCTCTGTAGCCACATCGTCTTCTCAGCATATGATGCAAGGAACTCTTTAAAATGGATTTCAGCTCTCCTTTTACTCTGCAGTGCTTGCTGGTGATAATAACTGCTACTCATGGTAAGTGGGATTTTTCTTTATGAAGTTGGTATGGATTTGCCTAGATGAGCAGAAACCTTAATTTTACTCCAAGATCTTTTAAGGACTCTATGAGGTTTGGGGAGGCATCAAATAGTGTAACTGCTAATGCATGGAAGGGGCAGTCAGACCGAAGTAAGACAGATGATTCTTTTAGTAAACGAGTGGTAGCTAACAATATAGTATTTTTTCAGTGTACTTGCATCTGTAAAAGCACTTCGTCAGAGAATGTAAGGTCCTTGTACACAGAACATTGGCTGCAGGGGCTGGACAACAATGTGGTTCTGCTCCTAATGCTTGGTGTGACCGTGGGTTATCCCTGAGCTGCAGCTGACCTGCCCTTTATCCATCTCTGATTTGTGTACAACAACTGAAAAATGTGCAAGGATACTGTGAGACTTGTTCAAGTTGCAACCCTACTTATTGGCTAAAAGCAGCTGTGCAGACAGCAGAGTTTTTGCTACCCATGGCATTGATATCCTAAGAATCTTTTTTTTGCAGTCTCTCAGCTCTGAGGGGAGGTGATAGACTGTCATGTCAAATGTGGGGAGAGAGAAGACCAGCTCCTCAGCCTTTTGTTGCCCTGTGCATCTGGTGTGCACACCACTCCAATGTTACCAGGGAGGAAAGTTGGCCTTTATAGAAGGCTTCTCACTCTGATTTTCCAATTACTGGTGACCCTAGCCTGTCACTAGGGGTGAGTCTGTCCCTTTTATGCCTCACCTGGGTATTTGCCTTTCTGGGAGACAGCTGAGAGGGGATGGATGGACACAGCAACCTCACTGCCCACGCTCTGTGCCTCTGCTTTCAGGCTCTGCCGTCTGGACCGGTGTGCTCAGTGGAGGCTCAGCAGTCTTTCCTGTGGGAATTCAAGATCTGCAGAACCTCTCCAGAATGAGCAAGAGGGACGTGATATGTTTGACATCTATCTTAAATAATACTTTGTTGGCTGAATGTGGCAATTCTGCCAGCACGTGCCTGAGCTTGCAGAATGGCTCCCTAGTGCTGAGGAGTGTGAAGAAAGAGGATGAAGGAAAATATGAGTTTGTTTTCCGCAACACCACCAGATCTTTTACACTGGAAGTATTTGGTAAGTGGAGTTCTTAGCAAAAAATATTTTTTGAACTTGTGAGCCTGGCTGGAAGCTGGTGCCTTGAAATTCTTCCTAAGAGACTACTTGAGCTTGCAGGAACTATAAGTGCCTTTGGAATAGCTTTGTAAGCCTCTGACACCTCAGGGAGCAGTAATGGGGTGTGTAAACTAAAGGATGATTTTTGTGCCTGCGTGCTCAGTCTCTCCTATCTGTTGAGCCTTCCTTGAAGTAGCCATTCGGTTGAACTACGTGCTATTTTTCCCCTGATGTAAGAGAAATGGCAGCATGAAGTGTTGGTAAAGTTGAGTCTACACTATGTGGACATATAGCTGGAGATTTCAGTCCATTTCCAAAATACTCTTTCTGATGGCTCTCTCAAAAGCTCTCATTTTGCTGCCTGTGGACACACTTCCTTAAGGAGTTAACCCTACCTGACTTGGCTCTGGAGACTGAACTGGACTTCTGTGCAGGTCTTGGTTGAGGTGTGCAGTTGAGCTGGTTGAGCTGTGCAGAGACCAGCAATAGGTACCTTATCGTGCCAGTCTCCTTACTGTCCTCCCTGTGGTCTCAGAATTGCCGCTCCCCTTCTTGTGTCTGCTCATCCACCTGCAAGGTGAGAAGACAGAAGGTCACTTCTCTTCAGGATCCAGCTCATTGCTTGGGTTAATGTGGAGAAGGCTTAAATGGGTTTGCCCCTCTGCTGAATAGTGCTCCAGAGAGCCAATGACTATTGCTCTTGTCCTTGTCTCCACCATTCCTTTTGCCAATCTTTCACCTACACGAGCTTCTAAGAGAAACTGAAGCGTATGAGATTGTAATGAAAATGCCTGAACAAAGTGGTCTTAGTGAAGATAAATGAATCCTTGCACCTTTCAGGTGCGAACAGGCAGAACTGCTGTGGAGAGCAGGTCAAAGATTTGACACCTTGTCATGAAGATCTGGGACTTAGGCTTGAAGAAGGCATTCTGCAGAAGTGTCACGGCTTTAACCTCCATTTCAGTGGATTTGCTTTGGGAACTTTAGTGTCCTTCTTGTGTTCTGTTGCCACACCTAAGTCAGGGAGTTACACCAAAGGTATTCCTGGAGGCAGTGAATTTTAGCTGCAGATGATGTCCTAGTTGAAGAAAATTATTTCTGATCTTATATGGATGTTTGCATAGACATTCTCAATGTTACTGTCATAAAATCATACCAATTCTCTGTCTGGTCTGTATTTGCAAAGTGACAAAGGTAGGAAATAGATTGGAAAGCAGAAATTCAGGAAAATGCAGTAAGATCAATGACTCTTTAATTTTTTTAAATTGTCATAGTCTAGGTCATCCTATCTAAGAGGGTGTCAGGTGTTGGTGCCTATGATTCGTATTAGTTCCTCTAAAATGGATGAAGAGGTAGAGTGACAGCAAAACTATAAACCTGTGGTGGAGGAGAGGGCTGTGTCTCCTCTGAAGCTATGGTTATCTGCTGATTATGGAGGAAGCCTCTGGCTGGCAGATGTTTTGGGTGTTTCCATCATTCTCTCAGATCAGGGGCTTTTTTTTTTTTTTTTTTTCCTTTTTAAATTTCAATAGAGAACATGAAGAGACACCAGATTTTTGTGGCATCCCCAAAACAGGGACAAAGAATTACTAGCATGGCTGGGTGGGCACTGGTAAGCATTTCAGAGCTTACAGGTAAGCATTTCAGGCAGGCACTGAAGAGTGGTTACTGATTTCTTTGCTCCCTGTCTACCAGTAAATGTGGTGGTAACTAAGATTGCTGGTAAGAGAAGATCCTGTCCAGCTCATGTTCACGGCTGAACCTGCTACTCACCTCTCTCCTTCCTCCCTGTTCCCGTTTCCCCGTGCTGTGTGTGACTAGAGCCATCTGTTGGTATCCAGTGCTTCCCTAATGGGACCGGAGAGTTGTACTGCAACGTGACCAGCAATGGGAGCACCAGCTTTCAGTGGCTGCTGAACGGCTCTGTGCCACGCGTCCCCGAAGCTTGCATCAAGGACGGTGGGAGGAAGGTTCAACTGGACAAACCTGTGCCCGGGGAATTTGTATGTGAGGTTCACCATGGGAAAAGTGTCACAAGGACCAAGCCTGTTGTGCTTTCTTGCAGTTATGGTGAGTAACATCATCTCCAGAAAATATCCCTTTTGGTCTCTTGCAGCAGAAGACTTCAAGGATTGATGCTGTCTGCGTAATACCAAACACTTCTGCCCTCTGACAGCTGCCTTCCAGACTTGCCACATCCTCCCTTTAGAAAATGTCCCCTTCCTTCTCCCTCCTGTGTCTTGGACTGACACAGCCTACAATCACAGAAGGGATGAAAGGTTGTTCAGGAGGTCCTCTCACCCAGCTCTGCAGTAAGGATGGATCTCTACCTGTCTGTTTTCCCGCTTCACAGCAAAGGGGAGACCCTGCACCCTCCTGGGGTTGATCTTCTATGCTGGTTTAGAAACACGAGCTGCAACCTGCTGACATTTATCCATTAACAAGATGGCCTTCCAGTTTCTACAACATCCCTGTAAAAATACCTCTGATACTTCAGCTCTGTTGCTACTGGACTCAGCTGAGGTGTTTTGCTTTGTCGCTTTTCTCCTTATCTAGGCCAGTTGCACAATGTCCATACAAATTTCTCTCCATCAGCCCCACACCATCAGAAGCACAATTCATTTACTTACAAAATGTAGGGTCTTTTCCCCTCCATGTGCCTCGTCAGATATGTATTTCTGTGAGAAGTCTGTGACCTTATCCATTTTCAAGCTATCCATAAATTTCAAGTACTCTGCTTGAATGAGGCCATAGTTTAGTGAGACAGAAAATCCAGATCCTAGGACTGATCAAAACTGCCAGAACCTCATGATCCAAAGCACCGGTCTGTGATGTAAGCTCACATTTTTTAAAAAAAGACCACCAACAAAAAACACAACCAAACGAATCAACCAAATTTGACTAGATAAATTTGAGTGTGATTTCACTTGTATCTTCAGTAGTGAAGGTTTTTGTCCTCTCTGGCAGCAAAAGATGGTTGTCAAAACTATGTCAGGGCGGCATAATTTAACTGTAAAGTTTTTGACTAATTTAACTATTTAATTTAATAACCTTTGCAACTAGAGAAATTGTACTGTACAATAGCACCTACCATTTTAGAAGTTATCTGAGGTTCTCCAACTTGACAGCAGATACTGTCTTGTCTTCTATGGTTGCCACACTGTTAGTGTGAAAACAATATTGCTGACATAAACCCTGTATCACGTGTGCTGGCATTCAGCAGAAATGCCATGGGCTCTTCGTGCCTGATCACGTTGGCACTGCTGGCCAATCTGTACAAGTCTAGGATATATGATTGTGGAGCAATGATTTTGATCTCCTTCAGCTAAATTGGTCAGAGATTGTTCAGCATAGTCAGACCCAAGTTGGCCGAGGCACTGGGGAGTGAGGATGTGAACATCCATGAGCTGTTCAATCCAGCCCTGTGATAAATCACGTGAGTGCTGACAGTTACCATTGTTTATTCTGGGTGGCTGCCCTGGGTCCCCTGGGTACGATATCGGTTCCCCATTTCCTCTTGAAAAGCCCACAGGGGAAATTAGTGATAGCTCTGTTGGGATGGACATGCACATGTACACGTGTGTGGAAGGGTCTGAGAGCAAGAAAGCAGCAATTCTACTTTTCAGTCACCAGATGCAACCACATTTGTAAAAAGTGAACTAAATCAATTCAGAATACGAGTAATATGAATTGAAGAGAGAAATGAGTTCAATTTTTTTTTTTTTTTTTTTTTTTTTTTTGTGGTTTATTTGCTCCAGGCAAAGGGCTGAATATGTTTTTTTCCACGATAAGTGTAAGATCTATGTAAAAGCACCTATTTGGGCAACCTGTTGGCTTATGAAATTAATTTTTTAATAATTAGTAGCATACAACAATTTTGCAGAAATACTCTAAACTTCCCAGGCACCAAAGGGCTCTGATCACACAGGAACTAAAGCAGAGGATTCTGAAGTTAGTAAGTCAATATACATAAAAGGCTTTTATTGACTCATTACTTGTTTTATTACTTGTTTATTACAAACTTTTAACACAATATTTTATCTTAAAAAGACCTTTTTAACAAGTGGCAACATTTTAGGAAAAAATATTAATGAAAAAGTATTTCCAGGATATATTTATGCCTTTGACAATATTCTTTAAGCTCTCCTCAAAAATAAAATAAAATAATTAGGTAAATGATTTCTTGTTTGCTGAAAGTTTAATTTTGAGTATAGATTTATTTTTTTTAACTTGGTAAGAGTTTCTCAAGACACTGGAACAAGCACTCTGAAAATACTTTGCGTATGTAAGATTTTGCACGCAAGAGCACCTGTGTACAGTTCTTTTACTGTTCTGATGAGTATGTAGACTATGACAGCATGTAGCATGCCCTGGAATTTTTGAAGCACTTCCCAGACTCTGGGGATATGCAGCAATTTCTGCATTTCAGATCTCAAAAACATGTTCCAAATGATCCTGTTGGTTCTTCCAGTGTGGTGCTGTGCAGGCATGCACACACACAAAAAGAAGCCAAATGATTCAAAAGGGATGCCTTGGTTTACCTAAGGAATTTTAAGGAAATTACATTAGAGCAATAACTGAGCTGTATGTTTTTTTCATACTGGGAGGAAGAGTTTTCATGCCCCATGAAACCCCAGGTTGTAGCAAATTGTCCTAGTGAAAGGAGTGCATCTGGACGAATGTCTCTTTTCTGCCAGTCTGCGATGTCCTCTGCCAGCTTCTCTGCTCAGCAACAAGTCTGACTGGTGAAGCGACCCTGAGCAAGGGACTCTGAACTGGATAATAATTGCCACCAACTTGTATGTGGCCTTCCTCTCAGCCATCTGTAGCCATTGCCTCCTGCTAGGCACAATCTCAGTTGGGAAGGGGACTAAAGAGAAATCTGTCCCTGAGTAGCAGTGAAATCAGTTTCCTACAGCTCTGAGCCTGGTGGTTAGAGTCTCTGGTGCCTGAGGAAGTGCAGGCTCTGATCAGACTTGCTTTGAGGTTGGCATAGTCATTATATGGCTGTCCTAAGTGGATTCTCTGATGCTTATGTTAACAAGCTCTCAGGGTAGACTCTGTAGCTTTTCTTTCAGCAGCTGCTAGCTTAGGTCTTTCTCTTCTTTTCAGCTGCCTGTTTTCGTAAAGATTGTTGCAATGTAGTACCTTTCAAACCACCACTTTCCCTGTTAGATTTGATTAAAACTTATTAATTATCTTAGATGTTACTGGTCGGAGTAGGCAGAAACAAATGCACGTGGCATAGTCACACGAGCCTCTTTTAATGAAAAAAATCCTTACCATTCCATTAAATGATGTGACATAAATTACAATGTGTCATAATTCATAATATCAGCTCCTCAATCCAAACAAAAGCAATAATAATGCCCACATGCTCTAATCTGCATGGTTTCCTCTGTTTGGAGAAAGAAGCTTTTCCACACTGGTAACGAACAGCACCCTGTCCTTCTTTCAGGAGACCTGCTGCAGCATCCGTGGTTCATTTACATCCTGGCAGGATGTGCAGGGGGTGCCATTATCCTGGTGGTGTTTGTGTCCTCAGTCATATGTTGCTGCATGAAGAGGAAACACAAATTCATCCCAGTGCCTTCAGGTGAGTGGAGAATGCTGTTTTTCTGTGGGATGAGTCTCTACAGAGGATGGTGTTTGTGTAGGCTGGAGTTAAAATGGCCTCAGCTTGGTGGCTGCTCGTCTTCCAGCCAGCCCTCCCGTGACTCATGGAGCAGAAAGCTGCTTGCTGACAGACAATGGCTACAAACAGCAGTCTTGAATTAAACCTTTCTTTTCCTTTTTTCACCTCATGCGTGACACCATGTGCTCCTGGGCAGGAAGAAACACAGCAAAACCTTTTCTGTGAGCAAGAAAATTGAGCCTCGTTCAGGTCTGATCCTGAAAGGGCCTGAAGGCTTCTAATGGCAGTCCTTTGTCAGCACCAGTCCCTGAGTGCCCATGCCCAGTGAGCCTACCTCAAGCTGTGATTCTGCCAGCATGATCAAGCTGGTCTCTGACAGGGTAGCAGTAGCTCTCCGTACTTGGCATCTGTCTGCTCTAGGAATGGAGCCAGTGCTGCATGAGGAAGAGATGCATGCATGTGTTGGTGGTCTGGCCTTGCAACGGGTGTGCCAAGGCTGCTGGAATGTGGGAGACCTCTTTCCTTCAAGTCTTCCTTTTTGTTTTTACAGAGGAGAAGGATGATGGACTAACCATGTCTGTGATCTCCAGTGAAGGTGTGAAGAGCCCCCCCAATGGAGACCATGTCGAGGCTCAAGCTGCCCAAGTTGACTGCCCTTCAAAGCCTGGTGGGTCCAGTGGCTTACTTTAAGTCAAACAGATAGCCTGTTCAGGAGGTTGAAGGACAAAATGCATGTGTATGACTGATTGGAGAGGATCTAACTGGAGAGAGGGGCCTGGGATTCACTAGCTTAAGGAAGGTGTTACATCTTGTCCAGATGACAGAAATTACAGGAGATTGTCTATCAGTACCTTACTTTGGCACAGGAGTAGCTCTTGCCTTCATCTAGCCATGAGATGCAGTGGCAGCTCTCTTGTAAGCATCTCACAGAGGGTACTGCCAGCAGACTGCAGACTGTCCATTCCAGTATTTCAGGTGCTAAAAATATCAAAACCAACAACCTCTCTACACTTAGCAGTTTCCCTGCAATTTTATCACACATCCCTCTTATCATTAACATTTTATGAGAATTGGCATGTTTTTGTAAAAGGACAGCATTCCTGACAGCATTCATCAATAAGCTGAACTGCAAACAACAGTTAAAACCCCATCAAAGCCAGAGGCTTGTGGTTTTCCTTACGTTGGTGCTAAAGTGGGAATACAGTCATGTTTTAAGTCCTTCAAATAAATCAAAAATAAAACTGAACAGCTTTCTCACAGTATGGTCAAAAGCCTCCAGAGATAAAAACCTTTCAGAAATCTCCTGGTTTGTGCATGCTTGGTATTAACACTTCACTTCTTGCACTACATTTCCATCAGTTTTGTTTCGCAAACATGGCTATTTGCAATGCCTTCCCTAATAATGCACCATCATTAGGTAAAGTAGGTCTAGCAGCAACATCATGAACTGGAGCAAGACTGCATAGGTCATAACCTGGTCTCACTTCTGTTATCCTTCACTTTACCACGCACAGCCTTTCAGCAGCTCAGCTCTGCTTTCTGTCTAACCTTGGATGATGCTCTGCCCTGCTTTCAAAATATTAAATGCCACTGATTAACATAGCACAAGAACTAATAATAAAAAAATTCTACATAATTCAAGTAATTGTTAAATATCAATATACTTAAAGTGTAAAACTTTTTTATTTAAATAAAAAATTTCCACGTTGTCAATTTGACTAACAAAATATCCTGTATTTAATTTTTCTACAAATAAGTAAAAAGCAGAGATATATGTGAAAGTGTTTAGGTGAGAACATATTAAAAGTGTGCTGTTAGCCAGCTTTAATTGCTCAGATGTGACTGAATAGATTTGGCTTTGGTATTTTAGTACATTTTGAGCAGTTGAGGCCAGAGAGCTTCAGCACTAAAGTGTTTTACATACAAAGCCATGACAAACAGCTCAATAAATGAGTAGTTACAATGAAAACTGGAGTTTGGCTTGCAGACGCCTGAACAGGGGACTTAGGGGTTAGGCAGCCTGAGGCAGGCACTTTTTCCATTGGGGTGAGCATAGCATGGGCATTTATAAACTGTTTCTCCCTTCTTTTCCAGACACTGCCCAGACTGGTCAAGAAATTGAGCCTCAGCCCCCCATGGAAGAAAATTTACCAGTGGAGATAGAGCCTGAGGAAATGCCAGACCCAGAGGTCATAGTAGATGTGGAAAGCCAGGAAAATGCCTCAGACTGTTTTCCGGATCCAACTGATAACTGATCTGGCATGCTTGCTCTTCCACCCCATCTTGAAGCCAATGATACCCATTCTTTGCATCTCATAGTCTCATTGTGTATAAGAATTGGTCTAGAAAACTTTAGCAGGGGAAATATGTGAGGTGTCAGGCCTGCTAACCTCATTTGAAAAATAGAAGGAAAAGGAAAATATAAGAAAGAGCAAAGCATGGCTTCAAGGCCACACTGCCATGGGCTGACAGTTTCACTAACAAATACAACTGGGCAGCTGTTTCATGCTTTGTCTATTAATAGACCTGCAGTTAACCTGTGGAACCCTGGCTTTGCCATGTCTTTGCCATGTCTTTGTCAGCTAGCAGTTCCTGCAAGGAGCAGGCATGACAGGCAGACTGAGATGGCCTGCTAGTCCCAGACAGAAAAAAGGATTTACCAGAAATTTCTGGAGAAAGACTCTTAGGATATTTCAAGGCATGTTTTCTGGCCCTGCAAAGAAAGCTCAATGGAGGTTTCAGCTAGGTATCTGCTGTGCTGGGTACTTGTCTGAATCACTCCTCTGAGCTCCAGAGCCTTTGTGATTTGGCCATCACCACTTGCTCTGTGGGGCCAGGAGTGGAGGTAGGGGCTTGCTGTATGCAGACCCCAGGAGGTGTGACTTGGCTTGCTCACCTTTCAGTGCCCTGTAGTGGCAGGGTGCCACAGGTTACCTTTTGCCAGAACCTAACTGCTCAGGTTGCCAGTGAGTTAAAACAGCTCTGTCACTAGCTTGCTTGCTTGCAACAGAAAGGTGCCTGGGGCTTGGATGTGCAATTTTGCCAGAATGTTGATTATAATGCTGAGATCGTTCATGAGTGCAAGCATTACTGCCTTCAGTGTGATGGTTTAGCTACTGCAAGCTGCTGACTCTGGCCCTCTGCCTGTGCATGTTGGCCTTTTCAGTGTTGTGCCATTTGCACAGACAGCAGCAATTTATAGAATCTCTTAGGCAAGTCTTGCTGCTGCAGACATCCTGTTCTGCTCAGGGGAAGTCTGTGCATGGAGCAGCTTGAGTAGACCTGCAGGGAAGAAGTACGAGGGGAGGAGAGGGCAAGGACTCAGTTCCAGGCAGCAGGTAGCTGAGTCCCTGGCAAAGCTGCCAGGACACAGAGAGTGCTGCAGGATGCACTGACAGAGCGAGGTTTATACTGCATAAGTACATTTTGATGTCGAAAGTGAGGCATGTTGAACTAGCCTAAGGGGCTCGAAAGGCATGGTAGAATAAAAGCAGAGATGGTAGAGATTTGGGGCAAAAGGGGTGGGGAAGTGTGTATTGCATTCCTCTCTTCCCTCGTCATTTTGTCCCTGCTTCATATTGTGCTGATGCTGTGCCATGAATCCCTTGGAAACAGAGTTAAGATATGCCTTTTAAATGCCACCCAAAGTCTGCAAGTACCCCAGCAAGATCCAAACCAAGCTGAACGCTTCTCTTCCAGGTGGGGGAGCTGGTGGGACGGCGGCAATGCCTACTTGACAGTCCTTCATGTCTGTGCACATGACAAAGCTCTGCATTGATGAAGCCCAGCCATAGGTGGTTGTTCTTTTTTCCTTGTACTGTGACTCTATTTAGAAGATTCTTGGATCTTGTGTGCTGTGTTGGTGGTGATTTAGCCTGTCTGCTTTTTAAGGCTGCTGCAGGAATCAGATTTTTCATGGTAAAAGGGAGATAATAATTCTTTTCCTCATGGTGCTGTGCTATCTCCTTTCAGTACAAACATTCCTCAAAGGCTGTGAGTCAAATGAAAAAAACGTGGCACCGAGTGCTTGGGGTGGCAGCTTCCTGTAGGCAGCACAGTGGCAGCAATGCTGGTGAACAGGGGCCAGCGTCACCAAAATGAAGAGATTTAGTCAGCTTTGCTTCTCTTCTGCACTTTCTGGCAAGAGCAGGCAGGGGACAGTCAACTCCACTATATGCTTCGAAGCCTGAACCATCCTCTAAGCTGCACTGGAGAAGACACCGGGTTTGGGTACTGAAGGGTGACAGAGTTGGGCCAGCATTGTTCTGCTGGGCTGGTGCATCCCTGCTCCAACTTGCCCTAGTGCTGTCTTGCTGTGGTCAGCCCTGGGGGGATGGGGGTGCTCTGGCAGCTGCTGTCACTGTCCCGGGTGTAACCCCAGGCTGGGACGATTTTTCCTATTGAGATGGGGATCTGGGACTCGAGAGGTCTTTACAAGGCAGATAGGACGCAGCTGGTTTTCTGTCTTCCCTGCTGAAGATGCCATTCAGCAATGGGGCAAAGATTTCTGTTAGTGTGAGGTCAAGAGAGAAGTTGTGCAGCCTGTGCTCTTCCTTTAACTGTGTGGTTTCATGCACAGCTGTTGTTCTTTTTTGGTGTGTTTTTTTTTCTCTTTTCCCCACAATAACTTTGTTCCTAATAAAACGATCTGTTTTCTAACTTGTTTGGAAACAGTTATTTCTTTATGGTTTTCACCTGTGAGGTGTGGGGAAGGAAGATAGGGAGATGGTATTGTTTTAACCATCTTTATCAATCTGTGGTTTTTTGTGACACCTAAGCTGCCTTAGCTGTGGGAGAGGATGCTTGACTGCATAGCTCCTTCTGCATGGAGGAGGTGACTCTCTCATGCTCACCCTTAGACAAGTGGATCCAAGGAGTTAGTAAAACCAATGTCCTGATGGTTTGCAGTCACATAAAATCCCCTGACTTTGCTATTACAGGGTTAACCCTGTAACAGTGGTGTGACTGGGCATGGGTCATCCTGCCTGGGAACTCAGCACCTCAAGCAGCCTTCCACCTGAATTTGCAGAAATTCTCCAGTCTGACTATGGAACTGCATCACCTAGGCAACAGCGAGGCTACTTTGGATCCTAGGGCTACCTGGCAGAGTAATGGGTATGGGTATACACTACCAGGAATCTGACCAGAACAGAGATGTCTGTGCTGCCTCTTCAGGCAGCAAGTGGCCTTGGTGAGGCTGTGCCACGGCAGTGCTAGCCTCTCTGGGTTCCTGAGGGAGCCCGTGTTGCTGAGGTGCCTCAAGCTTCCTGTGGGAAGTTGGTGCTTTGCAGGGAGAGGGGTAATGCAGAGAGCTGCCACTCATGTTGTCCTCTCCAGCCACTCGTCCTAGCTGGGGAAAGCTGGGAGTAGGGCAGGGTCTATCCCTCTGCTCATCGAGTGCTGGTGGGACAAGGGAAGCTTTGCTCTGTGAGAAATGCAGAAGTTTTAGGATGTGGTTTCTTCCCAGCTGAGAGCAACCACAAGTGATTTATAGTACTGTACAGAATGGACATTTAGATTTTCACCCATGTCAATGTTTCCTGGTGGGAAGAGAAAAATTTCCCTCCCTGTGGCATATGCTAAGCAACAAATGACATGAACTATATGTTCATGAGATATTCACGAATCTAGTGATTCACTCACTAGACATGAATATGTAGTCTTTTTATCATGTAATTCATGCAGTTTATGAATATAAATGGGAACAGAAAATTATCTTATTTGATGTAAGATCTAGGTGAAAGGAAAAGCAGAAAAGAAACATGTTGTGTAACACTGAGCAGAGAAAGGGGAGTGCCCTTTAGATTGTTCTTTGTCACTCAGAATTAACACATCCTCACAAAATTCTCATGGCAGTAAAGCCTCCCATCCCAGTAATGAAATGGTTTGCTCTCTGCTTTCCAAACTCTACCTCAGGCTGCCATGCCTAATGGCATGGCAGTGGCTGTGTATGTAGCCCTTGGGGTCCTCCCTTGAAGCCCAGCATGGGAGCAGAGGTGCCCACGCAAGAGCCAGCAGTTTGTGGGAACCTGGAGGACTAGCCCTCCCCATCACTGTCACCTCCACAGAAACTGCATAACAGAAGTTGATGAGTCTGAAAACAGACATACAAAACCCAATGGGCCTGATCACAATAGCAAATGAAACATTTGTTGTAAATACTGAAGAGGCGTGTGAGCAGTGGTTAACTTCTGATTAAAATCTCAACGAAAAAAAGCCTCAAGGTTTTAGGCATGTGCATGGTAAGTTCTTGTTGCTTTTTATGAATTATTGCAATTAATTTCAAAATAAGCGAACAAGAAGGGTTTATGTGTAACTCAGCTGTAGGGTACAGCATCACTGATAGATACCTTTAAAACCATTCCCTTAACATTAGCAAACAAGTTCTCAGGAAGGACTTCACCAGCACTAGCCTCATACAGACAGGGATTGATTGCACCCCGACACTGGGACACCTGGCCTGGCCAAGGGCACAAACACTACCCCGATGCTAATTCAAACTCTACAATGACACACCACCAAATTCTTTTTCCATCTTAGATAGAAATGGGTGATGCTACTCTTCTTGCCTGTTCCTGTTACATGTTCTCTGTGTTTACCTATGGGAGTCCATAGGGCATTTCACTCCTCCCCACGTGGTGGTAGTAATACCTACACTTCTGGATCTTACTTGTCTGGCTGACCTTAGCAAATCATTTAATCCTCCTCTGCCTCATTTCCCTATCTGTAATACTGGGGTGATCACATATGCCTCCTCTGTAAAATGGGTTTAAGCCTTGCTGATGCACAGCAGCACCTCACACCTGCGTGTTGGTGTGGCCAAGATCTGGGAGACCCTGTGGGGTGCTGCATGTGGAGGCCTGTCTGATCTGCAGTGAGCATTGTGGTCCAGATGGCACAGGATATATGACTGCCCAGGATGTGAGGAAGAGGTTTACCAGAGCTGTTACGGTAGATGACGCCTCTCTTGTTAACCTTGCTAACTTGTGAGATGCTGCTTTCCTTCTGACTCTCAGGAATATGACAGAAAGAGTTGGACCTCATATATTGTCTTGGTAGAAATACTGTGAAAAGCCACACCTGGCCTCCAGTCCCCCAGTGCTTAGACGCGTTATGCAGAACGCCTCCTGCCTGCCTTGTTGAGATCCTAAACCACAGAAATTCTCAGAAATGCAACAACGCAGCACCTTAGCCATTGCCCTTCCTGACAACAGGAGCTGTTACTGGCTGACAACAGGAGCTGTGGGCTGTGAACGTTTGGAAACACTGGCAGCTTTGTGCCCGTACTTTCTGCTGCTGTGGAAAAGGCCCATCTTTGCTAACGCTCATGTAGCTCTCTCCTGCAGCTGCCCACTTTCCTGCACAAGCGTGGTGCATTGGCGGCGGAGCTGAGAGTGGTTGGGATGGGCATGAGCCCATCCTGCTGCCCTGTGTCCTCAGCAACACGAGGAGCTGCCCACTTGGGTCTACTGTTGCCTTTCAGCCATGATATGGTGCTAGGTCACACAGGTGAGAGGGCCTGTGCTGCCTGCTCTGGCTAAAACTAGGGTCTGGTCCTGGTGTGCCACCTGTGCTTGGTCAGGGTTGGTGGGGAGAGCTGGATGTCCTACCTCACTGACTAGCCAAAACCTGACATGGAAAGGGTCTCGGCTCCTTTTTCTGCCCCACTCTCTGTTCTTACAACTTACCAGCAGGCAGGACTGGATAGGTTGATGAGCTGAAACGTCTGTGTGTTCCTTTATTCCACCATCAGAGAGGCCAAAACCAGGTTCATAAGGCACAGGAAACTTAAGAAATTGGAGAAGAAGCAGGGGAAACTGACCTGAGAAGTTGGGATCCACACTGAGCAGCAAAAGGCTTTTTATGCTTTTGAGTGAGGGACTCATATAAAGGCCATGAAGGGTCCCTCCTAGGAATAAATGCCTTTATTACTGAAATGCATTATGCAGTTGTTTGTGCTTAGTCCCCTGGATCACTTCTCATTCTCCCACATACCTATTTTGTACTGTGCCTCCTCTTTGGAGTTATAATAGTATAATTGAATAAAACACTGTACAAGACATGAGTTACTCAAGAATTTGTTAAGTTGGTGATTTCTGGAGAGTGCCAGATCTTGACCGAGAGATTACTTGGATGGTAGTATGAAGTTGTCTTTCCTGGACCTAACAGCAGCTGTTGTTTTCCTTGTGTAGCTGGACCAACACCTCTCTGGTGATGAAGGGTCATATTGTAGTTAATACAGGTCTTCATGCGTTTATCACTGCTAAGACTGAAAGAGACTGTTCTGTTCATCTCTTTGGGTTCTTGTGTGAGGTAGATTGATTGCATCATACCAACAAACATTTGCTTGGATCACAACTTCTTTTAGTAATGTCACAGAAATGGTTAGAATAAGATACTGAAAGTTAGATCCTAAATCTAGGATCATTATAGATGATGGAAATTAATGTCAGGCAAACAAGACTGAAATGACAAGCAAGAATAACTGTGTGATGGGATGTTGACATCTGCTCTAGCCTCAGCTGTCATTGTGAACCACAGATTGTCAGACTGCTCTAAGGATGTCAGGTTCCTTCAGACCAGACTTAAACTGGGCATCTTTTGTGAAGTTTGGCTCTTGACACAGGCTCACAGGTAGAAAAGAATGAGATGAGCCTGAGAGAGAGAACACCTGGGGCTGATCATGTGGTATTATGGACATCACAATGGAACCCTTTATCTTGAAATAATCAGCCACGGACTATACTACATGAGTAACAGTTTGAAAGCTTCCATCTGCCTCTGTTTAGTGAAAGATGAAAGTTTCTGCAGACAGCCGTTTCAGTGCTGACAGGGTGTGTCAATATTTTTGGAGTATTTCCACTGCATACAGGAAAAGCAGTACTCTTAGTTTGCATATAACAGGCCCCAAGCCAGCAGCCCGACCAAACTCTTAGCCAAAGCTTTGAGTTCAGGATCTTCCTATTTTCACCACTCCATTCAAGCTGGACTTCTTCTTCTCTTGACTCTGTGTAAGGCAAAAGTGAAGAGGAAGGGATATGTAGCTTTCATCAGCCAAATGGCTGAAACTTTATGTGGAAACCAGCAGTACCTTTCACAGTGCAGGTGCAACTCTTTCTGCCAGGGCTCACTTCACTTCTTCCTCACTCCAGCCACTGCCCACAATTCACCCAGCCTGCAAAGTTATGCTAAAGGAAAAGAGAATGTGCCATTGGGAAACCCTCAACTACCATCCAGGGTACCCCCAGATGGAGCCCAACTCTTAGTCTTGCAGGCTAGAGAACAAACCCAGGAGAGCTCCCAAGGACAAGGTTAGCCTTATCCAAAGCTTCCCCTCCCTCCACATAGTACCCATCTGGTGTTCCAGTCAAGATCACATTTGCTTTTCTTCTTACAAACTGGGCCTCACCAAAAGCCTGTAATTGTGAGAAATTTGTAGCTATGAATTTGCAATACTCTAGTTACGTTTTATGGTGAGTGTCTCATGTGGTGGTGCGGGGTGTCTGACTCTCAGAGGGAAGTATCCCATGAAAATGCTGTTTAGCATTTTATCATATTTTAGCATTTCTTACCTAAGCTTCATACCAGAGGAGATGGTGCAAATTAGCAGATAGGCTACAAATCCACACTGGCTTATTCCACACTGACATTTCTGAGAAGAACAAGCTAAATGTATTTGTATTCTTCATTCTAGTCGATCTAATAACATTCTCCTACCTTTTTTTTTTTTTTTAAACAAGCCTCAGGAATGAATGTTTATTGGCTCATCACTAGGTTGAAGAATTGGAACTGGGAACAGCTACATAGTGTCTCTTGAGGTGTTGCCTTCAGATGTGTGGGAGTCTGTCACCTTTACCTGGAAATGTAAGCATGATACTTACATTCCCTGAGAGGAAACTGTTCAGTGTATTACAAAGAATAGACGAGTAAAAGAGAGAGCAAGAAACAAAAGCATATGCATATGACTACAGCACTTTGTGGTTTTTACAGTGGAAACAATACCACAGAGATAGCAGTGGCTGCAAAGAAACCCCATCGCTATGGCTGCGCTCAGTCTTCTGCTCTACTGTGTGTCACAAGATGGAGAAGTCTAGAATTGCAGTGGGCTAAACAGAGGCCAAGCATCCGTAGCCATGGGCTGACAGGCCTAACTGAAGACAGGTCCAGCACCACCATACTGAGAGACATCTCCTTTTTCTGTTGGTGCCCTGGTTTTCTAGCTGGCTTGTATTTAGCCCAGCGGCATTACTTCCTGTGTAACGCATAGGAGCGAGGTGCCTGCACTGAGCAGAAGAGTGTGAGGGCATGCTTATCTGCAGGCCTGGCAAACCCTGTCTTGCCCTGCCCACCACAACTTGGGCTGGTAGTTGGGCTGTGGCAGCATACAGCTGCAAGGAATAGCTTTCATTGTGCCTGTCCCACTCCCTGGGGGGCATCACTGGTTGGTGCAAGGGGCTGCTCTGCCAGTGCTCCCTGTTGTAGCTGTTTTCAGGACATGCATCCCACACCTCTGGGCTGAAGGTAAATACTGGCTTCTAGAGCTGCTCTGTGGCAGTAGCCCAAAGCTGCTGTGCTTTCCAGAGCTACTCATTTGCCTCTACACGCTCTCTTCTTAATGCCTTCCCTTGGGGGAAAATAGAGACATAAGTGCAGGGGCTTCCAGTGCTTGCCTCCCAGTATCATCTAGAAAATCCCTTCCTTCTCCTAAAATGAGGATTGAAACCCAGTCGGGACTGCAGCGTGGCATTGTCTTGCTCCTCGAGAGAGGGAGGGTAAAGCTCCAAGGATATTGCCATTTCCCCACTTGTTATCTGGCACAAAGGCTGAGGTTAGAGACATGGGATGCTTTCTCATTTTCCACCTGGGTCTGATGGTACTGGAGATTTCTGGCACCGGTTAGAAAAGGGGCTGCCCGGTGGGATGGACCATTCACATGCCAGGATCTCATGGGGAATCCTTGCGATAGGTGGGTTGTGGGCCCCTTGGCTGGCTTGGCTGTGCTGTTTTTATGCAAAATCTCTAAGCAAGCTGGTTTTGTGCACACGTACCCAAATACTCGGAGATACCAAGGCCTGATGTCACTTCTGTGATCTACAGGGGACATCAGCTATTGAGCCCTTACCGCCTCTCTTGAGTGCCTGATCATTGCTCACAGCAAACTCATTTTTGAACAGATCTTTTATATCCTCTAGGAGTGATTTCTCTCTCCTGCCCCACCTGTTACTCTAACAGCAAAAAGGATGCCACACTTGATGTGTTATAACTGGTCTGCTGGAGCATAGGGGCTTCCAGTCTGAGTAATTTTAGCTGTTAATTCACAGGAATGTGGGCATCTCACATGATGAACTTGATTAAATGGAAGTAGCGGCCTTCACTATGAATACAGGGCATCCTTTTAAGCCTTGTTCTCCTGCTGTGGAGCTTTACCACTCTTCTTTCTCTTGCTTTCACATACACATGCTTCTTTCCATTTGTATTTTGTTTGTACCAATTCCAGTTTCTGCCTGCAGTTCCACAGGGGGCAGTATCCAGTGTGCAGGATGGCTCTGAGCAGCCTCTGTGTGTGCACAGAGCAGAAGGATGGTCCCCGCCCCAGTGTATTTGCAGTCTGAGTGTGCCGACAAACAGGTAAAGGTGCAGGCGTACACTTGAAGCAGACAGTAGCTTTGAGTGATGTTGCCTTGAGAAAGAAGCACAACAAGGTTGAGCAGTGTGTGGACAGTTGTTTCAGCATACCCAGGGCCTCCCTCTGCTCTGCTTTATGGACCCAGGAAAAAAACAAAACCAAAGCACATGTGCCCAAGCATGCAGACCTTTCATGTCCCTGCTAGCATGGCCAGGGAGAGAGGTCCCCACAGACCCTTGGGGCAAACATTGCCTACACAGTCTGCTTGGCTAGGGTGATGCCTGGGCACAGCAGCCCCTGCCCTCAGCTTGTTTTTCTCCACAGACAGTAGAGGTCAGGCACAGAAACATCATCTTACTAGTGTTGCTTCCTCTATCCTTTTGCATGTGCCTCCCTTTTGCTTTCTTTGTAAGGAAACAGTAGCAAAAAGGAGGAAGAAAAGCTAGGTTTTCCTGCGATGTGCAGAGGCAGCAATACTGTGACCTTTGTGCATTTTACTTTAGGTAACTTCTGTGCAAAAAGGGGCAGTTTTTACCAGCTTTAGTACCAGCTAAAAATGATGAAGCTGGAGAAGGGGAGATGTCTTGCAAGATCTTCCCATAACTTCAAGGAAGTCCAATCACATAAATGAACAAGATTTATCTGTTGTACACCTCTTGTGCCATAGCTTCTATCTTCTTTCTTGGCCTACATCTGCGATAGAAAGATGGAAGATTTCAGTGGCTGCTGTAACAGAGGGATTGTGCTGGGGATGATACAATTCAAATTCCTCACCAGCCCATCTGTTTCATATCAGAAACAGGAATAAAGATTCCATTAGCTTCTCACATGTTTTTGGACATAACTCCCATGCTTCTTCCCAGCTTCCCTCACCGTCTTTCCCACATCAACCAGCTGCAGGGCTGGTTTCTGGCTAGTCCCAAGGCAGTGTTTTAATCTTCTTCCACACGCATCCCTTTTTTGCAACTTGTTCAAATGGCTGGCCGTGCCTGCAGGACACCTTTGTGTGGCACTGGCCAGCCCCTCATAGATCAGACCTTGATGCAAAGATGATCTCAACAGTTTCTAAGGGATATGTGTCTCCTTTCTAGATGTTGTCCAACAGCCATCGGCTACCTGCTACTCGCTGGGGGTCCCAGGCTTCCTGTTCCCTTGCTGCTGCTGAGGCTATGGGGGAGCAGAAGGAACATCACCCCTCCCTCTCAAAAACTGCACCTATCCCACTAGGATCGTGCACATGGATGCTGGAGTTCAGCTCTTTAGGTGAACATTGAAGAGGATGAGGACTCCAGCTGGCCCTTCAGCTGGGAAGGAAAACCTTGGAGTGATTCCTGCATTTTAATGTTTGTTTTTCCTGTCATGATGAAACACAACACTGAGAAGTATTTCTGCCCATGGTTTCTGTGCCTGTGCTAGAAATGAGAAGTTCTAGGCTGAGGGCTGGAGGAGGGCACGAAGGCTGTACCGACACAGGCACGTCCCATGACAGCTTGCTCACAGCAGAAAACCCTTTCATCTGCTAGGAGTTATCATTAGACAAGGAGACACTGGATTTTTTTTAGTCTGAAAATGAACTTTACAAGGATCTTCCTGGTCAAGTGCTTGCTGCTTTTATCTCCCAGTGTAAAATGTGAGTTTTTCTTACCACTTTTTTCTCTTTTGGGCTAGCATTTCTAAAATTGCATTTTAAACAATTTACAACTTTGTGGGATGTTATTGATAAGAAACTAGTTCCACTTTCCCCAATGGGTGAAGAGCTTTGGGTTATTGCTATTATTATTTGATTTAATTTTCAGCTGCAGGGACGGCAGGGCCTGAGTTTCCTATTCCAGTTATAATAAGCTGTAAACAGTTTTGGTTTTAAGTTAATGAGCCCTAATTTGACACATGTATAATGAGAAATGTCAGCATACAGTTTTCTCTGCCCTTGGGGTAGCTTGTACTACATTAGAGATCCAGTTCATGGTGCATTATTGCATGTAATTTCCTTTTCTAATCAAAGATGAGCAGATCTTTTGAAAGGGTAAATTATATTCTTCCATAAATATTAACAGAAAAAGTGATACATCTCAGTGCCTTCAGTGGAGCTGAAGAAGTCTAAGAAGTGAAAACATCAAACAAATACATACATGTTTTATACTTTTTGTATTATTGCTCTCATAATTTTAAAAAATATAAAAACTTAATTAAGGTGTTAACTCATTGATTAGAGAAGGTTATAAGAGACAGAGACAATAAAATCATGCATAGATTTTTTTTCTCTATTCATTCTACAGATTGTATGTATGTCTGTTTGTATGTTTAATGTTCTTCTTTTCCTTCAGAACAAAATTAACGATAATAAGGATATATTTTTTCTGTGTCCTTTGTATATAAAGCATTTTCCCCAGAAGAAATGAAGCTTATTCCCTTGAATGGAAAACTTGTTTCAAAAACTTTCCTGTTTCTCTAAAGTTACTATAGGACCTTTTCAGTTAACTCTTTCTTGTGACTGTAGTGAACTCTACACTGCCCATTCAGATCTTTCTGCCTCTTGGAGCACATTTCAGTTGGCATTAGCAGAAATGTTGTTTCATTTGCTAAACACATTTTAGTATCATATGTGGGACACTCATTTTGCCATTGCAAGACGATGAAAATCACATAACTATCCAGAGATGTGTGTAGGTGGTCTGTCCATAGAGATGCCATTAAATTATCCTTGAAAACATAGATTATTTTTTCTCTTTACTTCCAGAGAGAAAAAATAATTATTCTCTGTCATGCAAAGAAAATATTCTATTACTAGCTCTAAGTTCCTGTGCATGGCTGAGCAGAAATAAGTATCAGAATTCAAACATTTGGGTGTAGTCTGTAGCATGGAGGATAGCTGCTTCCAAGACTGGTTTATAGCTTAATTTCAAAATATTTAATTGGATATGCCAAGTACCTTGTAAGAGATGCAGTAGTGAAATAAAAGTCTCTCCTTTAACTGGGGATGAATTGCCGGAAGCACTACATTATTAATTTTTTTGTTGTAGAAGCACACTGTTTTCATTCTTTGGTTATCTCTAATATTGCTAGTTTAATGAAATAGCAAAGAGATTTCTGTTTCCCCTCTGTCATATACTTTATCACTGTCCTAGATACCAGGAATGAAAGACTATAATAAAAATACGCATAAACATAGTTTTTCTCTCTGTGAGGAAAAAGTGCTTTTAATACGAAAAATAAGAGAAGAATCAGCTCTATCTGGTGATGTGAAGAGAAATCCCTCCTGCCAGTCTGCTTTATCGTGTAATTTGAAGAACAATAAATGTAAGAAAATTACGAATTTAATAAGCCAAGGCTCTGAGTGCACATTTTGTTGTCAGGTAGGATAAGCTCACTGACACTTGTGAACACTTTTCTACCTCCTCCTCACTTGTAGTAATGTGATTGTTGTTTAGCAACCTTGGTTTTTCTGAATATTCCCTTGAGCAGCCAAATGCTAAGCGCTGCCCAGTCCTGGTAGCACCTTTGGGAAGTACCTTTTCTGGAGAGGGAACCTGTCATCAGAGGAAATCTACAAAGAGAAAAGATTATTTTTTTTTTGGTCTTTGCTTATCTCTGAATGTCTTGGTTGCCGAATCAGTTCACAGGATACAGTTAGCTGTTTGTTTCTCCCTGCCCTGCTTGCCCCACTGTGACCCTGTGCTAGAAAAATCAAGTGGATATACTTCAGCAAGGCAGGGTGCCTGGGATGGGTGAGGAGCGGGCACTGCCTCTAGTTCAGTGTCTCACACTCACTCACTGCTTGATACGAGGCACTCTTATTATGATGATGATTATTATTATTGCCATCAGTGTTATTGCTGAACTGATCCTACTGTCCAGGGCCATTGCAACTTTGTGTTCTCACTGCCCACAGTAATGTTCCCTGTGAGGGGTGCTCTAAGTACCAGCCTGTGCCACATGCAAAACACAATGAAGTGACCTTGTTTTCAGGAAGGGTTAAGTTCATGGGCAGCCATGATTCTTGGCGTCCAAAATCACTGCAAATAAGCCAGACAGAGTTTAAAGCCAGCTTTTGAAAGCTGGTCTCAGCTTCCTTGTCTTTCAGACTTAGATTAGGCACTGACA
This sequence comes from Merops nubicus, assembly GCF_000691845.1. Classification (NCBI taxonomy): domain Eukaryota; kingdom Metazoa; phylum Chordata; class Aves; order Coraciiformes; family Meropidae; genus Merops; species Merops nubicus. The sequence continues at coordinate 56,974 of NW_008612791.1, forward strand.
CTTACCTAATGAACAATCAGGAGGCGCTTTGGAGCATGGGAAGAAGACAGCATCAGTAATGCAAAGAGGCTTGAGCAACTCCAGGGAAGGGGGGGAGGGTAGCACCCTTTTGGGTTACCACTGTGGCTGCCAAGCATGGCAGGGGGGCTGCTGGTGACACGCTGACAGGTTGGTTGTGCTTCCCTTTGCAGGCTCTGTCACCAAATGGATTTACAAGACTGTGAATGAGTCGGCTCTTCTCAGCATTGCTGCTGGTGGGGACATATATGATGCAACGTGGCAGAGAGACAGAAAAAGGTTGCTTCAGATAAAAGATAAGAAAGTTAAGTACTATGTGAACAAGGACCAGTGCAGGTGTAAGATATTCCTAAATGGGACTCTACAAATAGAGCAGGTAGTGAAAGAGGACAGTGGAAAGTACACAGTAGTAGTTTATCAAGAGGATGGAAAATTGAAGGCAGAAGAAGATACAATGTTCATCGTTCAGGGTGAGTTTTCACTCTTCCCATGTCATTCCCAGCATAGCTGAATAAGAGTTGCTATTCCCACTCTCTCCTACAGCCTTTTCTACTCATTGCCTCCCTTTCTGTTTTGGGGAGACTTCTGTGAGATATAGGTCTTTCCTCCCACCACTGAGAGCAGCCTGCTGTTCTCCTTCCTCTTGCTTCTATTGATGCTCTCTGTTTCGCTGCTTCTTTCTGGCTTCCCCCTCTACCAACCACCAAGTTTCTACATGTGCCCCTCAAAAAGGCTGTGAGCATGCCTGTGTGGGCAGCAGGGTGAGTGCAGACAGCCATACTGCAGCACCACATGTGGTGCCAGGACCCCTCAGTCCCTGAGCCAGGGCAGCATCACACAAGCAGGGCTGTGCTCCCAGCAGCAACCCACGTGAGGTATGCCTGTGGCATATGCCTGTGATGTGCTGGGCACTTCTGGTGTTATTTCATGGGCAGTGTGCTATGACTTTTGGTCTCTAGCTACTGCTCCAGCAAGGTGAGCACCTTGTGTTGCAGCTGCCATCATCCTGAGGAGAGCTCAGGAGCCCAGGTAGCACTAAATGCCTGTATTTAAGCAATGTGGTCCTATTCCATTTTTGTCTTAACATAAAAAAATCACCAGCTCTCACCTTCCCTGAGATATACGATTGGATTTGCATTTGTAGAGGAAGAAGACTCCTGCACCCTATTCCTGCACAGCATAACACAACAAATATGAAGATTTTGCTCTTCAAAGCCCAGCTGAGCACACACCTGGGGATTTCAGCTGCAGAGGTTCAAAGCATGAAAGCAGCCTCCATTCCTCTGCTGTATCTTGTCCTGAGAGATCAGAGTGGTAGCAGCCCAAAGCTTTTGGGGTGAATAGGGAAGATGGGGATGGCTGTTTACCTTTACATACGGAGTATGGGGATGGCAGCCTTTACAGCTGCTGCCACCTTTCCAGACCACTAAGCAGCAGGGCAGCATCTTTGTTTTTTTTCCTGCAAAAGGATGATATTTCTCTGTCCTTCTTTAGTCAGTATCCACACCTCTGCCAACCTCTTGAGTTTGTGGACACCAGCTGGCACTACAGAAATGATGCCTTTATAGGGCAGCAATGACAGCTGGAATGGTTTTAGTAGGGTTTCTGTGCAATGGGAGGCCCCATGGCTAATGACAGCTGAGCACTAAGAGTGTCTCACTACTTTGGGAATTATTTTTGCAATCTGTCTACAGATTCAGGAAGTCATCAGGGTCTGATGCTGTTTCCTCATGCTTTAATCCACTGACCTGTCATTGGGGTGTCCTGGGTTCAACTTCAGGTTAAGGTTGCAACCCAGATACGTGCTGCATCATTTAGTGTACTGTGAGAGAGGCTGCCTTACCTCTGATACACAATTTTGGAAGGAAAGTTCTTTACTAGTGTTGGGTGCTAGAGTAATTTGTCAACGGATTATACTTTGTTAGTAGGGCTGGGTCTGTCCAGTTGTTAAAAAAAAAACAAAATAGATGATATCATCACATAACTCCATCACTGAGAGCTGCATTCTAGTGTTTCACACTAGGATGTTCCCCTGAGTGATAGGTTACAGCTTGCAGAAGAGGAGTGGGCTTGAGGAGGAATGGGTGCTTGCAGATCTCACAGTGTGAACCTAGGCTGCATTTGCTATGAGCAGCCCTTATTTGCTTTAAAATTTCTGATCCAAGTAATTTACACTGCCTATAACTAGAGGTGGCCCTGGCATGTTTTTGTTTATCTGGTCTGAAAGATAGAAATGAAATTTTTTCCATCTGATGTCCCTGTCAATAGCCCCTAGTGGAGGCAAGCCCCGCAGGCTTTTATAGCTCTTCCAGTGTTGCCAGTGATGGAGAACCTGGAACCAAAACATAGCTAGCTATTTGCAGGACATAAAAAGAGGCAGAAATAATTTATCTCTGTCATGAACTCATGGAGAGCTAAGAGGTATCTAATTTGTGTTTTCTATTCTGTTTTGATGGGTTTTCATGCTGTGGCTGTCATCCTAACTGAGTGCTGTTGGTAGTGCATAAAGTGTCCTAAGTAGCTGTTTGCCCTGCCGCAGAGGAAACCTCTCCTGATGGCCACAGGCAGATCAGAGCCACCTTCGTTTGCGCTAAAACACTGGGGCTGGAGTTGGAGGGTGCTGTGGCTCTGAGTCTCTCCCATCCTCTGCCTTCACTGAAAACACAACTTCCTTCCCTTGCCTTTCTGGCTGGCTGGCTGTGAGCCAGGCTGAGCCTGAAAGTAGTCCAGCCATGGTGGTGCAGTTCTGCTTTGCTAGGCCAAACATGTAGGCTAATACACTGCATTCTTCTTTATTATTGTTACATTACTTTTGTAGTAGAGGTATAATTTGCTCTTCATTATTCTCTGGTCTCATTATCTGGTGTTACTCCCTTACTGCTTACTCGGGGCTAATTCTCTGTTCTGCTTAATAATGGAGCCTTTCAAAAGAAGAAACTGTCTCAGATGTGCCTGCCCCTTCTCTTCTTTTTCAGAGACTGTCCCTCAGCCAGTCCTCAGTGGTGAATGTATGAATAAAACCATATCTGTTACGTGTGAAGTGAAGCAGAAGACTAAAGAGGAAACATTTATAATAGAACTGATCCAAGATAAAAGCAAAAAAATCCGAAAGAATGCAACAAGGTTGGAATTGCACACACGGTATTCTGGGACATTCAGATGTGTTGTTAAGAATCAAGTCAGCGAAAAAATGACTGAAAAAGTAATTAAGTGCTCAGGTAAAAAAAAAAAAAACCCAAACATTTTTGCCTGAATCTGCTAGGGCAGACCTACAAATCCTGACACAGTTGCATGTATCTGTAGGACTGGTCCAGGTGCCAGGAACATCCATGGTTCCCAGTACCCAATGTTGTGAGTCTAACGCCGGTTCAGTTCTTGGAAATTGGCATGGAAGTCATGCTTTCTGCTTGGCATTTCCCAGCCTTGCCACCCTCCCTTCCCAGCTGCTGCCTGCCCCACTGCTACCCTTATGGCATCCCTGCTTTTGCAGCAGGTGGGCCAAGTGGACTGTGAGGTGGGGTGTGCTTCTCTTCTCCTGCAGCCAGTTGTGTTTTTCACCATGCTCAGTGAGGCCTGGGGGGTCACTGGAAAAGGAGGAAAGTTTTTCTAGAGTCAAGAGCCTTGTGGGTTAGCAAAGAGGCCCTTGGGATGCACTGCAATGCTGGGGGGGGGGTGATGTGTAATTGGGGACACTGCAGGCTGCCAGTGAGATCAGACTGTCTGAGGGTGAATGAATGAGAGAGATTCTTCTTCATACTGTCACTTTCTCCCTCATCTCCATTCACCACTGACTCTTATTCCAAAAGCTGACAGAGCTATCCTGACATTTTTTGGTGTTAGCATCCTGATGGTCTCAAGTGGTGTCAGCCACCAGTAGTGGTAGACCAATGAAGTAAAGAAGAAAGTGGGGAAGTGGATCTGAAAGTGTTTTAATCACACACAGTAGTCCACAAAAGCATTTTCCCTCTCATTTTTATCCTCTTTTATTCATTTAAAACAAATGGTACTTCACAAAGGTTAACTTCAGTCATCCAGTCCAAAGCCAAACAGTGGACTTCAGTAAGATAGTATAAAACTATCCAAGTTATCATGACATTAATTAACCGCTTATTTTTGGAAAATATGGTTTGGGATATTCTCATATGTATATGAAGCCATGGTATTTATTTGGGGGAATTTGCTCTTGATTTACATCCTCATGTTGGAGAAATCAGTCACATATTATTTTTCTCCTCTCCTTATGAAGGTGATGGCTTCCCACTACCTGTCGATGTAGATGGGTGCTCTCATAAGGGGAAAAGATATCTGCTTGGACTCCCCAGCTTGGCCTAGAAATCAGGAGAGGGGTTATAGAGAATTTAGCTGACCTTTGGGGTTGCATGGCTTAAACAAAGATGGCTCAAATGTACTATGGATTTTCGTACTTGCTTGTAAGTGTCCTCTTTCTAAATCACAGAGGCATCAAGAGAACAGAAGGAATTGCTTCTTAAGTGGTCAGATTAATGCTTAAATTATTAGATAGGCAAAAAAAATCATTGTTCCCCCTTGTGACATTTTTTGAAGTTAATGCAAAAACAAGGGACAGACCATACTGGTATGACATTGGACATAGTGTTCAGTTCAAAGTTTGGATTTCCAGTGCAGTACTAGGGAAAAGTTCTTAAATTTACTGGGCTTGGATTCACCCTGTTTAACTGTGAGTACTTCACTTAAAGCACTGTCTTGGTCTAGATTCCTTCTAGAATTACTGGGGAGTGGGGCACTCACTAGAGCTGGCTCAGTAGTTCGAATTTCCAGCTATCTCTGCCGTAGTGAATTTAGGGCAAGTCCAAGCCGGAAGGCCAGCCCACAGTATGAGAAGGGAGGGAGCAAGCCTTAAGATATAGAGGGCTTATTAAAGAGATCCAAGATCTGCTGAGGCTGACTGAAGGGCAAAAAACTGAGGGGTGGGGTGGCCCTTGCTCCCCTGTGCAGCTCTTGCCTCCCGAAGGATCCCTCCAAAGCCTAAAATAGCCAAAAAAGTGTTGCTTTCTGCTGCATGAGTGCCTGACCTGATGGGCTGCACAGTTCTTATGGTGCCAGAGTTGCAGCTGGGGTGCAAGAGAATGGGATGTGGCATGGACTTTAGAACCAAGTGTGAAAATGTGCTGCTGGTTAGGTCCATTTAGGGCTGGGCAAACTAGCCCAAACATGTTGTCTTAAAGGGAAAACTCTGGCTGAAGCTGCGCACACCATGGCATGAGCCAGGCAAGCACGGGCTGGTCTGCATTGCTGGTATAGGCAGTCACTGCCCATCAGCTAGATACTTTGATCTCACTGCTTCTCACTCTTTGACCTACCCTTGGAGACGAGTACCACGTCTCGTCTGAAGCCCCTCTATTTGGAGTGGCAGATTGTCGCAACCTGACAAATGGGTGATTTTTTTTTTCATCGGTTCGCGACACTGATCTTCAAGGTACAAGTATAGCATTTCTCAGACACCAAGAAACTACTAAACCCATGTAACACTACCCTTTGTGCTCAAACTGAAAACCCTTCAAAGTTTTCTGTGTGGTCGCAGGACTCTGCCAGCTCCATAATAGTTTAAAAATCCCTCAGCTTGCAGTCAAACCTCCTTCCAGCCCTGTTGTCCTTTATGAACATCTGGTCCTGTGTTTCAGGCCTGTCACCATGAATTTGGATCTTTAGCAGGCAAGGTATGCTTCAGATGGGCTTCAGTTCAGCTCACTTTTGAATCTGCCTGGGCCCACCTTACAGTCAGCTGGGAGAAACAGGCACAGAAAGGGCAAAACACACCTCAGTGTAACACTGGCGGGTGAGAAGATCCACATCACTGAGGGTACTTGTCTGTTTTTCAACTAGGACAGCCCTGGTTGATAGTGGCATTTATGCTGTAGACATGTCAGGTTTTGTGTCATCAGCCTTTGCCCTCAGTGTGTAAACCCAGTAAATGTTAAGGGTGTTACCAGGGGTGTTCCTTTGGAGCTTTGTCCCTCAGGAAGCCAAGTAAGGTGCACTTCTGTATGATGGTGCCCATGCTTGAGCATGAACATTGAATGCCAGGAAGACACCTTGAACAGGAAGTTGTGAAGGCAGGCCAGCATCCAGCAAACCTTACCTAGCAAAAATAAGGAATGCTCAAATAAATTTTTGCTCACCAGGAAAACTAAAATCTCATTTTGAGATAGTGGGATATTTGGTTATGTTCTTTTACTTTTCACTATTTTTTAAATTTGTATACAGTCAAAAACTGAAGAGGAAGTACCAAAATACTACGAAGCAAACTAGTCTTGGTGCTTCCAGCTCTGTAGGAAGTACTTATAAAGTTTAGTTTTGTTAGATGCTGAGCACTGCCTGGATGCTAAAAGGGTCCACTGCTAGCAGGGAAAGGGCATTTGTGGTAATTGGAATAAGATGAGCTGGCACACATGAATGCTCTGTTTTCAGTTTTCTGCAGAACTTGAATCTATGAGGGAGCAACCAAAATTCTTTACAATGAGTACCAGCAACTTTCTGCTGTGTACAGAGAAAAGGAAAAGGATGTGCTCCCTCACTGGCATTGCCTTTATGGTCAATGGGATAAAATACAGAACTCTAAGTAGACGTTCTTTCTTTCCCTCTAACATCCTCTTTTGTTCCCTTAACTAGGCCAGCTGGATCTTTATCTCATCTTAAGCATAGCAGGAGGTGCAGTCTTCTTAGTCATCTCTGTGATTTTGCTTATTTATTGTATCAGGAAGAAGAAAGCAGAAAGGCTTGAAGATAATGGTGAGTGTTTAAGGAGCTTTATGTTGCTATCTAACATCCTAATAGCTTAGAGCTTCCAGCTGGCAGCACCCCTGTGGGCAGCAGCATGCTCTCTGACTTGGCATGAACAATGACATGGCTTCGGCATCTGGTGAGTCTCAGCAGATGAGCTGCCATTGCCAGTCTCAGGTTCTGATATATACTTTGAAGAAAACAATTCTAGTTTTCAAACTTTTTTGTTTATTCATGGGTGAAGAAATGCTCCTCTAAAGCTTGGACAAGGCCACCAGTCATAAAATACATAATCTGTCTGCAGATTTTTTTCATTAAACTTATGTGTGTAAAATTATGACCCTTGAAGTCACATTTGGAAACACTGAAGATAGTGAGAAGGGGCAAGAAGGGCTCAGGCATCTTATAGAACTTGTCCTTGAAACAAAAGAATGTCCTTGGAGGCCTACCAACACAGGAGGTCCAACTTGGGCATTTTAAATAGTTGAGGTTTTTGGAACGGACAGAGATTTCATCTGTTGTCTGAATTCATGCCTCCTTAAGACCATAGGAAACACTCTGCTAGAGTCTTCTCTGAGAGTGGCTCTCGGTCTGACAGAGAGGCTGCCTGGAATTACAGCCTGGGCATAGCTGCTTGTTTGAGTGGCCAAAGGACACTGAGCTGCCACTCAAGAAGCATTGTTTTATTCACCTGGAAGGGGAGGTTAAATCAGGAGGGAAGTCACCTTAGCAGGGCTTGTTTAAAGGCTTGTTTCTGAGTCCTGCCCACCTCCCCACCACCTCCCCTGCCTCGACTGTGTCAGGCTTCCTGTGTGGTCTCACATAAAACAGCTAGTCTGTGTGTGAGTCAGTTCTTGAGTTACAAAATGGGTGTAGAAGCTCCTTTGTACACCACAACAGTCTTTGTCAAGACAAAGGGGGCCATGCCTGAAGGAAACCTACTTCAAAAGTGCCAGTAGTCAGGCTGACAACAAGTGTGAAGGTGACCAATCCCATGGCTGAGGGGGATGCAACCTCAGTGCACCTGAATGTGGACAACTCACCATGGCTCTCCTGCTTCCCCTGAGGATATGATGATGAAGAACAGGCAAGTGCTTTCCCCATTCCTTGGAAGAGCTAACCACAAGATGTCACCTCAGAAGGCTTGCCATAGCTCATGAGCACAACACTGGTATGAACACAGACATCTGAGAGTTACTTTACGTTATGGCTGTTCATGTTTGAGTGGGACATGACACTCCCTCAGGTGTGCAGTAGTGGCATATATGCAATTGGTCTGGATTGAGCAAGAATTAAGAAAAAGAGAAGTCTGGAAACATGGGAACTAATCTAAGAGGACGACTCTTTGAAACAGTTTGGTGTGTGTTTAAGGCCATTTCAGAGTCTCAGGAGGTAAATCCGTGAAATGCTGGGGTTTGATCCTCAAGCCCCCGAATTAAGGTTGACATATGGGTGATTCCCACAGCCCTTCATAAAGAGGTGGTGAGTTTGCCTTATAGCTTCCCCCCAGGGTGCGGCCGGCCCTGCAGGGAGAGCCGTAAGGGAAATGAGCCCCAGGGGTCCCGCATGGAGTGAACAAAGGTCAGGTGGTCACTTAGGGATAAAAGCTGGGACCACTTGCAGGAAGGGAGGAGTGTCTGTCTGTGAGTGGAGCACTTCACAGAGCTTCCTGGTTAGGGAAGGACCTCCTGACTCTCCCTGGAACTGGGCCTCGGTCAGGTTAGACCTGTGCAAACGCAGGCTAGGGGAGAGAAATATGTGGCTGCCTTTGTCTGATATGATTAACTTGTTGACTTGGTTGTCTCCCATTACATCTGTGGGAGACTTCGGTTCTTTATTTGTTCCACCTATTGTCTGTCGTGCGGTATCGTTGGGGGTGATGTCAATTGCTTGTTAACTAATTGGCTTATGTGTAACCCTGGCAATCATCCATGTAGTGACCTTTCTATATTCAAAACAGTGGAGTTACTGGTTTGTCTTCCGGCTGGCTGTGTCATTTATGCTAGGTCTACTAATTGACAAAACAATCCCTCAGTCCTTAAGAGAAGCTGACCAATATTTCGGAAGTGATGACTCTGATCAAAAGTCATCTGGTGTAAATTTACTTCTTCTACAT
>NW_008612791.1:65890-66428 GCF_000691845.1 Merops nubicus
GGATTCCATGTGGCTGGAAATCCCAGCATGGATAGTGGCGGGGCAGAGTGCTTTCATATTACTTCCTTGGGTTACATCTCACTTTCCCTTCAGTAGCCTGTTTCCAAAAGAAGACAGAGCAGCCCAAGCTAGGGTATCCATTGGTGACTGCTGGGGCCTCCCCAACAAAGTCGATTCCTCCCCAAAAAAGAGAGGACAGAGCTGCCCCAAACACCCCCAGGCACCTTGACCTGAGCCAGGCAGCCAACAAGCTTTCAGGTTTGCCCAGAGTGGGCAGAGGCGATTGTGGTTGTTCCCCTGGAGTGGCAGGAACACCTGAGAATGACAGTGGTCTTCCAGGCAAGACCAATATTTGGCCTTTTCTGGCTTGGGCCAAGCACTTTTCCCTGGCTTAGACTTGAGTACGTGCCTAATTGCTGGGTGCTTCTGTCGTTGCAGATGATGAGCAAAGGCCACGGTCTCGCCGGGTGGACAGCGAAATGGTGGTGCGGGAGCTCCCTCCGGTGCCGTGCGACCCCACCCCAAAGCAGCTGCGCGT
>NW_008612792.1:0-6777 GCF_000691845.1 Merops nubicus
GGATTCTAGGATTCTATGATTCTATGTTCAGAATTTGAAAGGATATGTATATCCAACAGTGTTCAGTGAAACATCCTAATACGTGACCAGTTTTTGAGATTCCAATGGCACTCAAAAATACTCCTCAAAATTTCTTCTACTTTTAATTACAGAGCTGATACTGTGGGGGTTCCTAAGGAACTGGCCACCACAATTTCTCCTGTGTGATAACCCTACATTTCCTGAAAAAGGGAAGGGTGTAGAACCAGTAACAGCAAGGTATGGCGACAATAGCCCAAACAGTCCCAAATAGGATTAGGATCAAAATGGAAATGGCTTAACCGTAGAAGCTTCTTAGGTGATGGAGATATAATGAGCTGAAAAAAACCAGTACTTTGACAAAAGTTTTACACCTCTCTAAAAATATAAGCACGGTCACTGTGGATTCGTGATGAAAACTTTATAATACCACAAAACCAAACAACGTAAGACCGCCTACCCTGCTGCCTTTTTTAACCTCTGGACAGAACTGATGTGTGATTGATAAACACTAACTATGGAAATATCTCAAAAGGGGAAGAAAAGTAAGGTTTTCCATAGAGCTTATTGTTGTCAGAAACTATCTTGGCTCTGTAAATAGCTCTGGTTCAAGTAAATGTCGAAGATGCTCTGCAGCTATTTATCCCTGTGCTGTAATCTGGGGAGGCTGCTGACTGGGTGGCCAGTGCTCCCACTCATGCCACACAGCAAAAAAAAAGACTCCAGGTAGACAGCACAAGTCTTCATGTAAGAAAAGGCTTCTGAGGGGAAAGGAGGGGGCAGGGCTCGGTTAAGTTTCCCACTCACTCCTCTGCTTCTGCAGTTGGGATTGTACCTTGGGGCACAGTTGGGACAAAGCAGGTTAAGATGATGCCAGCACCTCAGAACTGAGCAAAGCCCTATCTATCTGCAAAGTCAGCAGAGGCATTATCTGGAAGATTTAGACATGGGGCCCCCTTTACTTTAGGGATGGATGGGATTATGAGGAGGACACACTAATGCTTGCTAACCACAAGAGAATTGCCCTATTTGACACCACATATACTGATGCGACGGTAAAAATTCCTTGGAGGCTTTATGAAAAATAGATACTTGTTTTATTTCTGTTCTATGACTACTGCTTCATAATTATTTTCTTTTTTTTTTTTTTAAACCCTCAAGGGACACCCACTGACTTAGCTCACAGCTCTGTGCAGTTTATAAACCAGAGTTTACGTTTTGTTAGCACAGCCGTAGCTCAATGCCAAGAGAGAATTCAAGGCTTTATGTATTAGTAGTGCATACAGAAAGCCTATTTAGAATTTACCATGGCTCACATACATTGTCAAATCTTTTTTTCCCCAGCATAAGATCCACTGAAACATCTGTAAGCCTGCCCCACTAAATAAAACTGCCTGACTTTCAGAAGAGAATGAAAGCAGCTCGTGTAGGTTCTGTGTTTATAGCATGTCATATGGTACAGCTTGGTTTGGATATTTTTGAAGTTAAATAGTGTTTCAAGAAGTTCCAAAACAAAAAGTCAATCTAAGAAAAAAATTCCAAATAAAAGATTTCTGGTTTGTAAAACGTTGTCAGCCCTGCTTCCTTTGAGTAAAGGCTGTTCTGTAAAAATGACTTTGTAACTCTATCATAGGGGATTGATTTGATTTTCTTTTTCAGTTGAAATAATTAGTTGTGCAGCCATGGAGGTATGGTGCTGCCTTATTTGAAGAACAATCAGTCCCATTTGGGAAGGATAAATGTTTGCACTGCAGCTTGTGGGTACACAAGAATGCACACTCCAATCCCCTTCTCCATGGAGGAGAATTCCCTGAGCACTGGATTACATACTGAAATAGCTCTACATCCAAGGAGGCCACTTGAATATGTAACTGCAACCTTGTCCCAGGTGTGCTGCACGTCAGCTCAGGCTTTAGAAAGCCAAATATCTTCAGACACAGCACTTTGATCTTTCTATTCCTTGAGTGCAGCACTAAACTAAACTAAAAATGAACATTGTAGTTTAGTGTGTTCTAGTAACCTGCCTGGGAATGTTGTGTTTCCTCAGAGCAGATGTATAGATTTGTCTTGCTGTCCTCCTCTCATAAATACAATCCATTTTTGTTAAGCTGACTTTGAAGTGAATCAGTTCTTTAAGCTACAAATTCCCAAACAGACTTCTGCTGAATGCTGTGTAACTATAGGACACACTGCTTGTGCTCAAATTCCCAAATCAGACAACAGCTCACAAGGACTTCTGTGTCCCTCCTCTAGTGGGGATCTTGGGAGTTTCCCTTTGTTTGAGGAAGGGTTATTGCCTCTGACTCTGGTTCTTCTTCACCTGAAGCTCATGACAGTGTTTTTAGGAGATAATGATAAAAATCTCAATTTTCCTTGAACAGCTTCTGTGATTGCAGAGAAAAAAAAAAGAATATGTGGAAAGCTCCTCTAAACTGCAGGATCCAGAAGTCAAACAAAGTATTTTCCTCTGTGTTTCAGGTTCTTATGTTTTTTAGCCAGTTGTTTTCTTTAATATTGTTTTTATTTTTTTTCCTGTAGAGAAGTTGGAGGCATGGGAATTAACTCACACTTTTACTTAGCTATTTTTTTAATTCTTTGAGGCTGACAATGAGTGTTTGCTAGCTTTCTAACTGTAATTGAAATCAGGGTTATGCTGATTTCATTATAACTGAAATAAAAGGCAACTAGTCTCCAAACAGCAGTAGCTACCAACTCCTTCCCAAAACCAAGTTAAGGTCAGTGGGCCATGATGTCTCTGAACCAAAGAAGAATATATATATCTCCAAGGGAACTCTTTCCTTGTAGCACTCATGGCAGCCCTAAAGAAAAGGCTGGGGTGAGACCCTAGGAGGAGACTGTTCAGTGGATTGGAGGCATTTGCAGTAAACGTGTCAAACTATCTTCCATTCAGTATTCCAGGAAGAGTGCAAGAGTCTCTCCTTTTCCCTTTTCAGGCTCTGCAGCCTGAAGGTAAAGGTTTGATGCTGGACAACTGAGGCTGTGTATTTCTTGTTTAACTTAGCTTCTTGCCTGTGTAATTTTAGATATGAGTAATTGTTTTTTTCCTCCTTTTTTTTTTTTTTTTTTCCCCCCTTTCTTTCTTGCATCAGTGGAAAAAAAATATCAGAAGTATGGGAATATTGGAGCAAGTGGGAAGAGTGAAAACAGCTGTTTTCCTGGAATATAATATTATGCCATGGAGGTCAGAAGCAGATGAAGCTAAACAATGACAAAAGAAAGTGCATACATACATTCACTTCTTCTTGTTCCTTTATGAGCCCTAAAATATTTGAAGCGACTAATTTTACCATCAAAACAATTATTTTTCTACCCTCTGGGCAGCTGGATTAAGATTTAAGACACTGTTGAATGATTGGATTCTTTCTATTTTTTTTTTTTTTTTAATTTTAGTGTTGCCAGTATATTTATTGCCCATTTAAATAAGGTTCCTGTTGCTCAAGAAAGATTGCAACAGACTGTGTTGTTGTTGTACACACAAGAAACTACTGCTTGTAGCTAGCAGGAAGGATGTGAAGGACTGAGTAGGGAACTTGCTGTATTTAACCATACTATTTTGAAAAACAAATTTCAAGAAAGAGTAGTTTACACAGTTTACTAGGGACAAAAAAATTCTGGAATTAAAAAGACTTCAAATAAGTCATCCTCAGAGAACCCACTGGGAATCATTCATTACAGCTCAGCCAATAAAATTTAAAGTTATTTACAATGTCAGATTTGTGGATTACAAATTTGAGACATTTCTTTAGCAAAAAAGGTTTTTTTTTGCTCTTTTTTTAAACAAAATTAAATTTTAAAATCATAGATTTATTTTTTGAAGAAATGAGCTCTTTACAGGTATAGCAAAAAGTTAGATTTTTTTAGTGGAGGAGAAAGGAACTAAAGTGTCTGAAGTGCATATTCGTTAGGCATGTTTAGTTTTGTATGAAATGTAGCTCTAAAAATCACTCCTGATTAACTGCACAGGCTAATGAAAATAGCAGACTTCAAATGTTTAAAATTAAATATATGATCAAGTGATCTGCTGGATCTGACAAGCTGTGCTCTTCAGTAGATTCAGAAAAACATTCTTAGCTTGATTGTTTTTCCTGATAATAAGTGTAAACCCTAGTGAACAGAAGGATTTAGTGATTTCATTTCTGGTTTAATTTATTGTTAAATCAAAATCTAAATATTAACCATATATATATTTTTTTGTCCTTTTGTTCTTTTATGGGGGGAGGAGGGTGGAGGAAACAATTTTTTGTAAAGAAATCATCTTCATTTGTATTTCTAACATATAAAAAACCAGTAGTTGAAGCTTTAGCACTTTGGATCACAGGAACTTTTTGTCTAATTTTGTCAGACACGAAATGAAATTTTCCAGACTATTTGGTTCCTGCAATTGTTTAGGCAACCCAAAATGGCTTTTCTGCTTTGATTGAGTAGTCAGGAAATTTGTTGTTTTCCTTTGTCCAACATTCCTCTTTATCTGGAAAGTCTGGTTTTGAATATTAGGAACTTGATGCTATTGAACAGTGTTAATAATTTAAATTTCTTGGATCTCTTTCAGGTAGTTGAGACCTTGAGAAAGCAAACTTTTGTTCTATTACAAATAAACTCCAGTTGACTCACCTTCTCCTATTTCAGTGTGTGTCATTGAAATAAAGGTTACACAAAAGCATTGCATTTTATTCACCTGACCCGTCTTCCAATACTGTGAAAGAGGCAATAGGTGCTGCTCTGAACTGCAGAATACAAACTATATTAGACATTAGCAACTTTTTCCCTCAAAAAATGAGACCATAAACAACAACACAGAATTTATGTGATGCTTCCTACAGATAATATAGGAATCCTTCACAAGCTGCTTGTGCCTGGCAAGATGCCTCAGTCACCAGCCCATGAAATTCATGCACTTATTCTTGCTGACATGAAATAATCATCCCATTAACTCACTGTGTTCTTCGCCTTCTACTCTTCACCTCTTCTGATGCATTGGGTGCCTGCTCTACTGCCAGAGGATAGCTGGTAGTGAGATTAAAGAGTGGTTAGCAAAGGTGTCATGATTACTGTGACCTTGGAGGACACATGGAGATTATAGCTAAGGTGTGTTGTATTCATTATGCTTCTTCAGTGCCCAGTAAAATAAATAATAAAAAAAAGTCTTGTAGCCTAGTGCCACACAGATCTCAGTATTTTTCATTCATTCTCATTGTTCTGCAAAATGTTTTTTGACCTCATCCTCAAAATTTATACGAGTGTCACAGAAATACAACTGCAAAAGAAGGGTCAAGAAGGGCCAGAAAGAAGGAACTTGCCCCACCGCTGCCATCAGGTCCTAACAAAAGCCAGAAATTGTAGAAAGAAGTCAGAGGAATGAATGAACTGATTGGTAACTCTAAACCCTCAGTTCACCTGCTTGCAGCTTGTTGCTCAGATAAGTTGTTTGCTTTGTGTTGTGTGTGGGTTTTTTTGTTTGTTTCTTTTGTTTTTCACTTGTAGCCTATGCAATCTAAATCACTAGCAACTTCTTTGTTGAAGGGACATGATTTACAGTTGTGATTTTGGTAACTAATGATTCTGTAAAACCACTGGCTAGCTGAGGGGAACCTAAAAACAGGCTTGTGATTTCTCTGGAAGCCTGAGCATATGTCTTCTGGAAGTCAGACTCCTCTAAGAATTCATATTTTCCAGGCCCTCTGCCACTCCGTCAAGCTCCTGGACAGGTTGTGGATTTTCTTTCAGGATAAGTTTTTAAAATGCAGTTAAGACAAATACTTGCTGGGAATATCCTGGGTATAAATAATACCACTAGTGATTTCCAAAGCAAGTTCTTTTCTGTAAGATGATTGCAAGAACTCCCTCAGAAATCTCATTCTCAACTTCTTCACTATTTTTCTAATTTTGAAGAATGTCTCCAAAACACCAGAATTTTTGTGGATAGCAAATCAAAAACTAGAAAACATAATTACAGGAGTCAAAAAGAAATTCTGGAAATGAGAGCTTCACTCATGAATCTGATACTAATCGTCTGTAATAACAAGTGAAGCTCTGAGAAGAAAACAAAGGGATGTCAGAGATAGTTTAACAACTGCAAGAAAGAAAAATGGTTTAACAACAGTAACAACCAACCAAAAAAAAACCCCCAACATCCCAAAAGGAAGTAGAGCTAAACCAATGTCTATTCAAAATTCCATTCCACAACAAGCCTCAGTGGAGCCTTTGAGACTGTGGTCCCCATATTTCAGTCAGCCATGTATTTCATGAAAATTTTAGATCTAAAGATTCGTGGAGTTCTTGACTGCACACTGGCTTTTGTTCTTGCTGTCATGCTTTTGCCCAGCACAACAGCAGTTAGGTCAATCCTTTGGGACTTGAAAAACCTGAGGTTTAGTCCTCCCTTTGTCCAACTGAATTCTGGCTTAAAACCTCTCTCCAAAAATTTCTCTAGGGCGCCTTGTGGAAATCTAGGATGAGAGAGAAGCCTCTGAATATTTCTGTGGAAACTTCCATTTTGAATGAAATAATTAAATACTTGTTAAGCTGTTGGCCTTGAGGTTAGGGAACTTGCCTGGAAGAGGAATAATTTAGATTGCTCTGATTAATAGTTCACTATTTTATCTTTGCCCAAGTATGGAATAGACCTCTCACATTCTCCTTCCAAGTAAGCCTTACTTTACAGTCTTATCCACACATTCCTTTGCTTGATTTTTATGTGCCACCCCAGCTTAGATGAGGAGTATGAATATGACTTTAGGG